>NW_028291124.1:0-151709 GCF_041222555.1 Hakea prostrata
TGGATAACCAATAGAGTTGATGTACACTCGCATTTGGCTAGGCTTTAACTTTGACATGCGCTAGTACTTAAACCAATGGTGATGTGAGAGAGCGATGACCTAAACCCCAGCCATGGAATGTCCCGAGGGATGCCGGACCCACTACCAAACGGCGTTGTGTGATGAGACCTTCCTAAAGAAGTATGGTGCTATGACTTAAAGCATGTTTGCCAACAGAGACCAGCATACATAGAGTTAGAATCATAATGCATCATGTGTTTCGTATCACATTGCATCATACTTTGCTTGGAAATCCTGCCATTTATGTTATTATGGATTTAACTGCCTTACTGGGTTTCTTTTGAAACTCACTCCTTTTGTGCTATGTATTTTTAGATTTCTCTACAGGCTCAGAGTATTATGACCGCCGGATAAAGAAGCGCAGGAGAGGAGACATATCTCCAAGAAGGTGATTGCGGTTATGACAATTACATTGAAGATTCCGTGGGTGGTCATGCCGCGTACGATGCTTAGTCCGTCGATAGAGTGGAAGCGCCCTTATGCTATTTTTGAGATTTACACTTATAGAGATGTTCTCTATAAGATTGAGAACGATTTAGTTACTCATTGTACTTGCTATTGGGATTAGATTTGATCTCTTTTCCTTTCTTTTTGGAACTACTTTTAAGTTGTTGGTAGAGTGAGATTTCCGCCTCACTTTACTTTATTATTTTGACATTATTGTTACCTTTCGGACTCGATGATATATGACTTTATTCCTTCCTTATTTGGATCTCTCATTTATACTTTGCACATTGATTATTTATGTTCATGATTATGTTATTGTTTATGTGGGAGGATGATTACCTCGATACTTGATCTTTGGGGCTGTGGATCACACACTCGGGCATGCCGGTAGGGTACCGGCTAGGTGGATGTGACATTTAGGGTGATTATATACCCACATTGCACAATAGTATAATCACAAGCTGAAGAATAATCAAAGTTCAATTATATTAAGAAACTAATCAAAGAAAAAAATCTTAAAGTATAATCGTAGTGTGGAATAAAATGATACCAATCAAAGAAAGTAACTATAGAGTATAGCGGAAAATAACTTTATAGGTCAAAACTCTAAGTTATTAAAGTTAAATGAACTAAGGAAAAGAATAAGACTATATTATTCATACAACTCTATAAACTCAAATAAAGTATCTCTAAATTCAAAGACTTCCGTATCCAAGTATGGATGCACTAGCTCCAAGATAGGGCTAATCCTGATACGCTCCATTGTCACATTGGAAATCTTCACCGTTATATTCGTCACAACCAATATCTTGAATGTAATACAAGTCACTCGCCATGGTCTCGTAGTCCCCGACTTTTGCAGTCATAAGTACCTATAATAGAATCTAAAGAAAACATACCCCAAAGGGTGAGCTCAATAGAACTTAGCAAGTAGTTCAATCACAATAAACAACTACAGTGCGCTTCGTAACAAGCATGATGCAATGATATGAAACAATGAATGTAGGTATGCTTTCTAACTCTATATATGCTTGTCTCTAGTGGACACACATTAAGATAGAACACCATACTCCTCTTGGCAATCTCAGTCACTCTTCCCTCACGGCTCTGATGCACGTCTTTTGGGTTCTCCTTGGTAATTGGGTTAAGGCATCCCTCTCGGACATTCCATGACTGGGGCTTAGGTCACCACTATCGCTCACCACCATCGCTCACCACTATCGCTCACCACCATCGCTCACCACCATTGGTATGAGTATTGGTGCGTGTCGATATTATACTTAGCCAAATGCAAGTCATCTACCGAGTCACATCTACTCGGAGTTTTATACCTCCCCTTCCGTGCACTAGACAAATCTGCTCCGGTATGATAGCCTTTGTTCCGTGCCTAGGCAGTCCGTTGCGGTACCTTCCTCCCTAAAGTCACCGTCTCCCTCTCAGCTACATAGACTCTTAACCTTATTTGTCATCCACATATAATAAACGGAAAGCTCTCATGTCCTCTCATAGGTTGGTTATCGGTCTTAAGCGCCCATGAGCCCAGGCTTATTATGTGAGACCCTACCAATGAATGACCCCCACAATGTGATTGTGTCCTCTCACTAGTTGGTTATCGGTCTTGAGTGCCCACCAATCCCCATTGCTATCACGGGTCACTCGGTCTCAATACCCCTTCCGATAGGGTCGATATTGTCACACCCCACCAACCGGTATCGGTCTTGCCCTACAACTCCGTGGGTGCGATCCATCATAGGATCCATGGTTTTATCATCAATTATAATAAATGCAAGCAATAATAATCAAGAGCAAGAATAAGTTCAAATAATCAAATGAAAGATATTACAGTTTCCAAATACTTCAATGGATTGAATCAAGAAAAAGGAAATAAAGTAATCATGTCCAAAATTTATCGAGTTTAGCGGAAGCAATAATAAAACTAGTTCAATTTAATTCTTTTAGATCTCTCGAGGGCTAAAGTCTTTTAGTTTTAGCAATGATGGGAGCTATCCAGCTTTGCTCCAAAGGCTTATCAAAATGCCAAGCGATCTGTCTCCTTCAGCCATCAATGGGTGCTATAAGCACCCCCATGCATCCAGAGAGGCTTCATGACATACATTTCCAACACCCACCGAAGCCGCCACAACTTTTTCACAGGAGTTGCTCCACTCATACGGAACTTCTTTTTGTCCAAAGATACCCATCCGTACAATATAATGCAACATACAATAAAGAAATGAGTTCTAACGAACTTAGTAAGGAAACACATCTCACATACATATCGACAACAGTATCAAGGTAAGCACATATAAAAAGAATGATATGCAAGTATATGGATGCAGCTAGAATCTAACTATGCAAGTCTCTAAATGGCGGACATGCTTTAAGATATAACACCATCCCTCCTCTGAGTAGATCTAGTCACTATGATCCCTCACGGATTGGTTACCTCTATTGGGATCCCAGGCAAGGGGTTTAGTCCTTGTCAATCAACCATGATTGGAGTTTAGGTCCACTCTCTCTCACCACGATCATTGGCATGAGTATTGGCGCATGTTGGGGTTTCTAATCCAATGCAATGTCATACAAGTAACATACTACATGTAGTTTAGATACTTCCCCTATGGCACCAACCAATTCAGCTCAAAGAGTAGCATTCTCTACCTAGGAATGAGAACCTCACGTACGGGCTACCGCTGTTGGACTCCATTCCCTAACCCTATGGTCATCCACATATTGTTGGGGCGGATGCTCACATGACCCTTTGCAACTCCTAGCCGCACCTTTGATGTCCATGAGCCCAAACCCTAACATATACAACCCTACCAAGACATGATCAATAGCGGACCACTGAATCTCTGCACAACTGGTTACCGCTGTAGGATGAAACAGAGTCACGTCATTATTATCATGGGTCATTCGAGCTTCAATTCCCTTACCAAAAGGGTAGTAGCTGTATGGGTACCTAGCCATGCAATCTAGACTACCTAGAGGTATGTCATCCAACAATCATGATAGTGTTGGGGGCATTAGTAGAAAGTGTTCCATACCACAACCCTTTGATATCCCAAGCAATGGATACCTAGTAGGGATACCCTTCCATCACAATTACATCACATCACCAACTATTATAACATATTCATTCTATATCACATAGTAAATGAAAATACATATAAACATTAATCACAATAAATATTTGACTACTACACATTGAATCATACTATTACAACAAGTTATAAGAGCAACGATACATGTAGGAAATCAAACAGTTCATCATAGAGCATATCGTCGCATATATATAAGAGTGTGTTCTTACTTGTAGATATGAAAAGGCTTACTAAAGTGTAGTTAGACCTCACTCACTGTCACATCCACCCAGCCGGTACCCCATTCGCAATACCCGGGATGTGATCCACAGTCCAAGGATCAATGATCTGAGGTCCATGCCTCCCACATACACGGTAACACAATCATGAACAGTAATAATCAATGGTAAAAACAGCTAATACTAAGTATCATGGATAAGATAAGATTAACTAAATCAGAGTGCGGAATATAGATAATAATAAAGTGTGATCAAATCATAAAGGGTGAGAAGGTGTGGTAGCCACCCTCTCAGAGCAGCGGAAAAGAAGTAAATCAAGTTAATTACATATCCAAGGTTCCACAAATACACCAGGGGAATGGGGCACTATGCTAGGTTTCTTCTATACTAATGGTAGTCTCCTCAACAAGACGGATGAAGTAAACCCAACGCTGCCGCGCTCCCGCACAACCGTGGGGCTAACCCCGGTGCGGATAGTAATCCTCCTCGGCTCCAATATACGGATCCTCACCGACGCCACTACCCAGAGGGTAGTATGTGGAATCGTAGTCCGCCTCATAGGAGGTGCCATCGTAATCTTCGGTACCTGGAATGTAATCTAAAACATTTGCACAAAAAGGAATGAGTTCGAAGAACTCAGCAAGGAAGTTATTCCATAATTAGAAATCATACACATTCAGAACATATAGTAATGTAATGCGATATGGAACATATGATGCAGATATGAGCCTAACTCTATGAATGCTGGTCTCTAGGGTAGACATGCTTTAAGTCATAGCACCGTACTTCTCTGGGTCGTCAGTCACTCTCCCATTTCCATATCTTGGGAATGCCCGAGGAAGATCGGTAAAGTCATCAAAAAGCCATGGTAAGGGGATCGGTCACCACTCTCTCACATCACCATTTGGTCAAGTACTGGCGCATGTCACAGTAAAGCCTAGCCCAATGCAAGTCATCTACTCAGTCGGTCAAGTCATATTCAGATACGTCCATTCCTCGCCCCCGGCGATCCTTTCCGTATCCTTCACACTAGAGTCAGCGAAATCCCGGATTTCGGACTCATCAACCCTATTGGTCATCCACATATAGTAAACGGGAAGCTCTCACGTCCTCTCACGGATTGGTTACCGGTCTTGAGCGCCCGTGAGCCCAAGTCTATCCATATGCAACTCTACCAATAAATGGCCCCTTTCAGGTATCCGTAGCATGGTTTATGTCCCCTACCGGATTGGCTACCGGCCTAGAGCGCCCATCCAACCATACACTACCACGGGTTGTTCGGTCTCAATGCCCTTCCGATTTGGGTCTGACACGACAAGGATGAACCTAGCCACACAACTAGACAATCCTATGTATGTCATCCAATAACTCGGGAGAGTGTCGATAGGCACCATCGGAGAACATCCCATACTATTCCCTCCGATGCCCAAGGACAGAAGTGTCAGTAGAGCACCCCCAAATCCCAAGTCATACGTAAGCAATCACACATCCAATCTCATCATTTCTCATGCATCCAATGCATATTCATAATAGTAATCAAATCATGATATTGAAACGAATCATTATAAACATAAGCAAATCAAAATGATAAAGTAACACAACAAAAGTATAAAGATTTAAATGCTACTGTTCTAACACATATGTAACAGTCTCATAATGATTTGAAAGGAAATTTAGGGATTTCATTCTTTAAATAAAGCACAGTTCAATATTTGATGACTTATCTGTTTATGGATATAACCATCCTTACCTTGGATGAGTTGATGATGAATTGAGAATACCAAGAATAGTCCAATAGAATTGTTAAGGCCCTAAACAAACATCAATAATAAGTTAGAAAAGAAGTCGGAAGATCGGATGTCATTTGGGTCAAAACCCGACCAAGGTTGCTGTCAGCAACAACTTTGGTCAATGGCCTTGGTCGATGGTATCGACCAAAAGGATCGACCAAAATTGTCCTCGGGGCAGAATAGTGGATTTTGGTCCGAAATGAGTCTTCCGGTGTTCGGATCAATCTAAAACTTGGAGGCATACTTAACAACAGTAGTAGGACACTATAAATCAAGGAATTAACCCAATCCAATGGTCTAATTAAAAAGCCACAATTTGAGCTATCAAGTTCAAGTGATAAACATCATGGCATGAGTTGGAATTGATTGCATTGATGAGGAATAGCATGCAATAGTTAGAGGAACTAATAAAAATTCGATTGGAATCATATGGCAATGTTAAACATGAACATAATACATTCTATAGCTCAGTTTGATATCAAATGGTATGATGTTAATAGGTAAATCATGGAATACATATGCTAGGCATGAGATATAAGCATAGCATCAATGAATGGCTAAGGGAATCATGGATTGAGCATGAGTAGGCACTTGGAGTGGTGGTTGCAAGGTTGCAGCACCATTTCAAATGTCTCATCAGCAAGATGACAATAGAAAAGAGTAGAAAATGGTAGGGTAGAGAGTGGAATGAGGAGTCATACCTTAGTGTGGAAGATGAAGACAAGAATCAATGATAAACTAAGTGTCTTTGATGAGATACCCTTCACACTAACCAAGGAGCTGCTTTGGGAAGCTCTCCCCACGCTCCCGGTGAGGAAAATGATTGCAAAAGGCTCAAGGCTCGAGGTCATATTAAATAGAAAAGGAATATTCCATGGAATCATTAACTTGGCAGACTGGGATATTTTGGTCGATGGTATCGACCAAAAGGATCGACCAAAATATTTTCAGCAGAAAACTCAAGTTTAGAACAACAACTTCAAGTAGGGATTTGAAAGGCTATACAAGGTCAAATTGAGTGAGGTTTTCTTCCACAATTCAATCAAGAAGTCTAGTTTCGGGGAATACCTTCGGATTGTGCACAGGAGGTCATTTGGTACATCAACCATATTAATCTTCTCCGATGCGCAGACTTTCCTTAAACACTGACAATGCATTTAAGCAAGGGGTATCATTGTCAATGTCCATGGGCTCGGTCTCCGAATCAAGATCATCAATCAGAATGATCCATAAATCTCTTCTTCCACCGCTTCGGGTCCTCGGACCTGAATACAACAGTGGATCCGGGTCAGGGTCAAGGTTAGAATAGGGCTGGATATTACATTCTCCCCCCCTTAAAAGAATTTCATCCTCGAAATTGAAAGCGTACTTGTGCTTCCAAAAAGATGAGGAAACTTCTCCTTCATGTCTTCTTCTTTCTCCCATGAAGCTTCTTCAGGGGTATGGTTTTTCCATCGAATCTTCACCAGAGGAATGGTGCGATTCCGCAACTGCTTGTCCTTTCTATCTAGGATCTCGGCTGGTCCTTCATCGTAAGAAAGATCGGCACTAAGTCCTTCGGGTGCTTGCTGTATTATGTGCTCCGGGTTTTCTAGGTATTTCCGAAGCATTGAAACATGGAACACATTGTGAACTCCAACAAGTGACGGAGGCAAGGCCAAGCGGTATGCTACAGGTCCAACCCTTTCCAAAATCTCAAAAGGTCCAATGAAGCGGGGACTAAGCTTTCCTTTCACATTGAATCTCGTCACCCCTTTCATAGGTGATACTTTAAGGAAGACTTTCTCTCCAATTGGAAATTCTAAGTCGGTTCTTCTCTTGTCGGCATACGACTTCGTCTAGATTGAGCAGACTTGATCCTTTCCCGAATCATGTCAACCATATCACTGGTAGCTTCAATCATCTTTGGACCTAAGACTTTTCTTTCACCAGTCTCAGTCCAATACAAGGGCGTTCTACAAGTGTTACCATACAAAGCCTTAAACGGAGCCATGCCTATTGTTGCTTGATAACTGTTGTTATAGGCAAACTCGACTAAGGCTAGGTGTTCATCCCAATTTCCACCCATGTCAACCACACAAGACCTAAGCATGTCTTCAAGAATATGAATTGTCCGCTCAGATTGTCCATCGAACTGTGGGTGATGGGCTGTACTCAGATTCAATTGGGTTCCCAAGGCTTTCTGTAGTCCATTCCAAAACCTTGAGGTGAACCTAGGATCACGGTCCGAAACGATACTCACTGGCACTACGTGTAAACGAACTACATTGTCCACATAAAGTCTAGCTAGCTTATCCAAAGAGTAGGTGATCTTCATAGGAATGAAATGGGCTGATTTAGTCAACCTATCAACAATCACCCCCACACAAGTGTCATTTCCCTTACTCGTCCGCGGCAAGCTAGTCACAAAGTCCATTGAGATATCTTCCCACTTCCAACTAGGAATAGGAAGGGGCTGAAGTAATCCAGATGGGGGTTGGCGAATAGCTTTCACACGTTGGCAAGTTTCACACCAGCAACAAAGTCTTCAACGTCTGCTTTCAAACCATTCCACCAAAAATGTTCCCTTAATTCCTTAAACATTTTGGTACTTCCAGGGTGTACTGTAAAGATGGACTGGTGTGCTTCTTTCAATATTTCCTTCTTGATTTCATCAACAGCGGGCACACAGAGTCTAGCTCTAAACAATAAGGTACCATCCATAGATGTACTAAAAGCAGGGTCCATTTCTGAATTTGAGGCAATTTTATCAATCTTCTCTTTCAACTCTTGATCAGAACTTTGCAAGGCAACAATTCTATCTCTAAGAGAGGATCTTGCAGTCATGGCATAGAGAATACAATCCGAACCCTTAGGGACCACTTCCAAACCAAATCTTTCCATCGAGGACAACAAAGGCCGACTCAAAGCATTTAAATCCAACTCTTTTCTTTGACTCTTTCTACTAAGAGCATCCGCCACTACATTTGCTTTACCCGGGTGGTACTGGATGTCACAATCATAGTCAGAGACCAACTCCAACCATCTTCTCTGTCTCATATTCAGCTCCTTCTGGGTGAAGAAGTATTTCAAACTTTTATGATCCATGAAGATGGCGATCTTCTCACCGTATAGATAGTGTCTCCAAATTTTCAAAGCAAATACAACAGCTGCAAGCTCTAAGTCATGAGTGGGGTAGTTCCGCTCATAATCCTTTAGTTGTCGAGAGGCATAAGCCACTACCTTTCCGTGTTGCATCAACACGCAGCCCAAACCGATTTTAGAAGCATCAGTGTAGACCGTCAATCCACCGAAACTATCTGGTATAGTTAGAACCGGGGCGCTTGTCAATCTAACTTTCAGCTCTTCGAAGTTCTTCTCACAAGAATCGGTCCAAACAAACTTCTCTTCTTTTCTAGTTAGCTTAGTCATAGGGGCAGCCAACCTAGAAAAGTTTTCAATGAATCTCTCGGTAGTATCCTCGCTAATCCAAGAAAACTTCTTATCTCGATCCACGGTCTTTGGTCTTTCCCAATCGCAATAGTTTGGACTTTCTCTGGGTCAACACGAATACCCTCGGCTGAAACAACATGGCCAAGAAATACTACACTTGAGAGCTAGAAGTCACACTTGCTAAATTTAGCATAGAGTTTCTTTTCTCTCAACCTTTGCAACGTGCAGCTCGGGTGCTCCGTATGCTCTTCCTCATTCTTTGAGTAAATCAAGATGTCATCAATGAAAACGATTACAAATTTATCGAGTACATCGTGAAATACTCGGTTCATGAGGTCCATGAACACGGCAGGGGCATTAGTCAAGCCGAAAGGCATCACTTTAAATTCATAATGTCCGTACCTTGTTCCAAACGTTGTCTTAAGGATGTCACTTGACTTCACCTTCAGCTGGTGATATCCCGATCTCAAATCAATCTTTGAAAAGACAGAAGCACCCTTCAACTGATCAAAAAGGTCATCAATCCGAGGCAAAGGGTATCTGTTCTTGATTGTCAGCTTGTTCAATTCCCGGTAGTCAATGCACAGACGCATACTACCATCTTTCTTCTTTACAAACAAGACCAGAGCTCCCCAAGGCGACACACTTGGCTGCACGAAACCTCTCTCTAAGAGTTCATTTAATTGAGTTTGTAACTCTTCGAGTTCGGTAGGTGCCATTCTGTAAGGGTCCTTGGATACGGGAGCCACTCCGGGAATTAAGTCTATAGAAAACTCAACTTCCCTATCGGGAGGCAAACCCGACAAGTCATCCGGAAAAACATCGGGGAATTCACTAACAACTCGACTTCTTCAAGTCTCTTCTTCTCTACGACCTTGCTTCTAGGCGAAGCATCTCCCAAAAAGGCATGGACTTGCATTAGAGTGGACAAGGTCTTCTTGCTAAATCTTCCCTTCTCTCCTTGAAATTCAAAAACTGAATTCTCTTCTACACGGAACTGAATTTTCTTTGAGGAGCATAAGATCACGGCATTGTAGAAAGTCAACCAGTCGATTCCCAAGATTACATCAAAATCTCTCATGTCAAACAATACCAGGTTTGCCTTCGATTTCTTCCACAAATCAAAATAGAACAATCTTCTAACACTTTATCTAGTTTAACAATGAGACCCAACGGGGTACAAATAGATAAATGACTAGATAAACATCGAGGTGTCAAGTTAGTTCTCAAGGCAAAAGTAGATGATATGAATGAATGTGATGCACCCGTATCAAATAATACAATTGCGGGAAGAGAAGCTACTAACGAGTACTGTTACAACATCGTGGCGGGGGTCTTGCTCGGTACCGGATATGCTAAACACTCTGCCGAGGGACGGGCAGAAGTAGCAGCGGGATTACTCTTCACTACGGGAGCTTGAGGTTGCACGGACTTCTTGGGGCAGGAACGAGCATAATGGCTCGCTTGCTTGCAAAGGAAGCAAGTAGTATCTTTCGGTCCAATAGGAGCTGCAGCAGGGGGAGGTCTCTGATAAGCTGGTCTAGGATTCACCATCCCAGGCCTAGGAGGATAAGTAGCTCCCTGAGGCCTGGCTCCACTGGGCTGACCATAATAGCTCACAGGAAGGGAATTAGGATTTTGACCAACATTTCTCGGCTGAAAGGCGGGTGCAGGATAAGGAGTAGGTCTAGCAAAACGCCGATCAGTGCGGTCCACAAATCCAGAAGGTCTAGGTTGCCAGGTTTTCTGAACTCGAGCATTTTCCTTTTCATTTTCTTCAAGCTTCTTCGAGTTTTGAACCACCTGAGCATATCCTTCAAGAGGCAAGACAGTGAGGTATGCCTTAATAGAAGGTCGCAAACCCTTGAAAAACTTTTTCGCTTTGGCTTCTTTAGACTTAATAGACTCGGGGGCGAAGAAGAAAAGTTCTTCAAATTTCTGCTGATACTCAAGCACAAACAAAGTACCTTGTACTAAGGCCATGAACTCGGCCTCCTTTGCGTCCTTTACAGCTTCCGGAAAGTAGTTCTTGCAAAAAGCTTCCTTAAACTTCTCCCAGGTAACAACACCACCATTCAAGGTCTCAAGGATAGGCCTAGTGGAAGCCCACCATGCATCAGCTTCTAGCTGAAGCTTCTGCTCGGCAAACAACACTTTTTGAGCATCAGAACATTGCAAATATTTGAAGGCCTTCTCCAACTCACGAAGCCACTTGTTCGGAAAGAGGGTGTCCTTTGTTACACCAGTAAAGGAAGGTACTTGTAACTTTAGGAAACTTTCCATCAAACGAGTGTGGGGTGTCCCGGTGAATCTTTCCATAAGAGGGGCTGCGGCTCCAGAAGTTCCAATTCCGGTACGGTTCTCATTGCGAAGGGTAGCAAAACCAGTCATCATTTGATTAGATTGGGCAGCCTGCTGTTGCATCATGTTGGTCATGACGCTGGCGATATCTCTAAAGCTTCCGATATCGGGGGCACCAGGAATGCCATTCATGGTGTGGCTATCGTCCTGTGTCTGCTGATCAGAGCCCCCAGCAGGGGTTTCTTCGTTTCCGTTGTTTCCGGATCCAACGAAATGATTTCTAAGTAAGACCATTCTGCAAGGATCAAAGATTTTAAGGATACCAAAATTTCAAATTTGACAAAGATAACTTGGCCAACGAATAGGATAACCAAATCATGGTTAGAATTATCAATATAACAGTCAAATAAATCAGCATTGATCAAAATCCAAAGGAAATGAGTCAAAGAATCAAAAATTCCCAAAATAACTAAATGCGAGAAAAAAAAGAATTTTGGTCGATGCTTCTTGGTCGATGGTATTGACCAAAATGATCGACCAAAATAAATTATGCGCGAAAATCAGATTTAAAGGGCCCACTTCTCATTTCATTTTCATTTCTCACTCAACCATTTCGAGTTTAGCTCTGGAGAAAGCGATTTTCTAGGGTTTTCAAAAGTGCTAGGACTTGATTCAAGGCTTCAATCATTCTTGATAATCTCACTTGATCATATACACAAGTAAGTTCTCTTTCTTTTTCTCTTTTCTTGTAAACTTCATTCACCATTGTTGTGTTCTTCAATAAAACCGAGTAATACTTGTAGCTAATGGTTATAATCATACATATAAATGATTAGAAACATGTTTTCATAACTTTTCAAGTAAGATTAAGTTCCAAACACAAGATTGCATCTATTTTGGTTACCAAAACACTATTCATTTCACAAAAACTCAACTTTACAAGCACTTGTCTCATTTTCAAACCAAAAGGAATTTTGACATGAAACAAATTTCTACAACACTGATCTACTAGGGGAAAAGTGTTCCCACTCTCCATTCGGTCAAATTCCAATTTTTCAAAAATCACAAATGCAAGCCAAAAGAGGGATTTTTCTCTCTCTTACTTGCTGAATTTTCACTTTGAATATGCCAAAAAGATGGATTTTCATCAAATAAAGTATTCTAGCATGCTTGTATAGGTCTTATGCATATGTTAGAATGATCAAATCAAAATTTCACCAAAATCGAATTTTCTGAATTTACGAAAATGCCCTTCATCTAACAATCACACACTGAGACTAATTCAAATGAGTTTCTTTCCTTGTTTCAACAGATACACCATGCCTAGAGGAGGGAGACGAGTGGACAGGGGTAGAGGACTTGTTCCCCGGGCTGAGGTCATAGACGAGGAGCATTTCACTACTCCTATGGCGGAGTTTCTATACCAGCATTATTTCCATGATATACCGATCGAGTACGGACGATTGGTGGATGTGGATGATTTAGAGGTATTTCGCATCCGAGAGAGATTAGAGGCTATGGATTGGCTTCACTTATACACTACGGCACAACCAATCTACCCAGATCTTATCAGATACTTCTATAGTAATCGGACTTACCGTATAGAGGATGATCCGAGGGATGATTCTAGGATTGTCATGGATTCCATGGTCGGAGGTAGAGAGATCAGTTTCACTACGAGAACATTGGCTCGCATCTTAGATGTAAAACCCAGCCCTAACCTTGACCCGGAAACCTTGTTATTTGTAGGTCCGATGACCCGGAGTAAAGTAAGAAGCCAGCTTTGGGCCATCCCAGTGGAGGACTTGGTGTCTGGCTTTGAATCCATGAAAGTTGATGATGAAGTTCTATTTATGGAAACTGAATCTTGATGAAGATCGGATTAGTTGATGGACTTGGAGTGCTCTCTATCTTGGTTTGAAGGCATTTCTACCTATTAGGTAAGTCACTTGACTTGTGTGCAAAACCCCTTTAGGATAGGATTTGATCTGGGCCTTCAATTCCCTGTTTTGGTCTTGCTGTCAGCATTGGTCGACTGATTGGTCGATGGGCGCAGTCGACCAATCCACTCGACCAATGAGTGCTGTCTTTGGCAATTAGGTTTTTCTTGCTCTATTTAAGTCCAATCTCGAGTCCACTTCGTATTTGCTGCCTCCAAACTCTTTGAACGAACCAAAGACCTCTCGCAAGTCATCTCCCTTGCATCCTTGGTGTTTTCTTGACGGATCTTCGTCGAAACTCTTCCTTTTGCATCAAAAGGTATGTCTACTCTCTCTTCTTCTCCTCCATCTTTGTTTTTCTTTCCTTTTTGAGTTGAGACAATAGAAGAGATGCTGCATTCTCTGTTGCAAACATCTCTGAACATGTTCTCATGATCATCCTAAGGATTTGAGGCTAGAATAATGATCTTAACCATGATCATTGCAAGCTTTTGAAGGAATCATGATCAAACCATGATCTAATCTTGTTAAACTTCTGATTTGAATTCTGATCTCTTTGGATCTTCTTTATTGATCATGTTAGTAGTTAATTACTGTGTTTTCTTTCCATGATCCATAATCTATCAATTTCTAGTTGTTCTCTTCTACCATACTATGTGTTCTTCATGAAGCATGGTAGTTACATATATGGTAGGTTTTATTTCCTTATTTAGATTTATGCTTCTAAGCCTTGTTCCTTGAAGATCTAAGTATGTTTTCATGATACCTTTACCTGAAGCAATGATCCATCCTCCTATTGTTCTTGTCTTTGATTTCTATTTCAAATTCATCAAGATCCATGGTTGATCTAATTATGGTAACTTTTTGTTTCCTAATTTGGATCTTGAAGTCTTGAATTGATTGGTGTTTTGAAGTCCCCTATATGTTAGAATACTACTGATGTAGTTTACCCCTTGATTAGTACCCTTTTGAACCACCAAATTCGGATTTCATATCTTAAAACTCTGTTTTTTAGGCTACTGTCTGCATTGGTCGATGGACCGACCGACCAATCCACTCGACCAATGAGTACAAAGCAACTCCGCATTGGTCTGTTGGATGTTTTGGTATCTTTTCTGTTAGGGATCTTTCCTAATATGTTGTATATACTTGTTTAGGACCTCCTTCTCAAGTTTGCCAAGATCTTACTTGATTTCTTAGGATTCCTTTGCGAGTTATAAAAGGTAAGGATGGTTATTTCCTTAATTACATAGATAGCATGAATCTAGTTTCTATATTTGAATATCATTGACATGTTTCCTAAATTAGATTCTTACAATGATATACTACTGTTGCATAACTTTGATTACAGTAGCATTACTTATTCATATTAAATTGATTCATGTGTGATTTACTTACCAATTATATACAAGTGATTGTAATTATTGATTTCTTTCCATATATGAAGTTACCATATATGTGATGATATGAATTGATGCATGTGTATGCTTAAGTATGGTTTGGAAAGGAGAGGTGTCCTTTTGACATTTCTGTCCTTGGACTATTACGGGAATATTATGGGATGTTTCCGGAGATGCCCTCTGGACACCTTCCTAAACTATTGGATGACATATCTAGGATTGTCTAGTAGTGTTTGGCTAGGATGTCCTGTTATGTCAGACCCTAATCGGAGGGGTATTGAGACCGAACGACCCGTGGTAGCAATGGGGATTCATGGGAGCTCAAGACCGGTAACCAACCCGTGAGAGGACAGGAATCACATTGTGGGGGCCATTTATTGGTAGGGTTGCATATGGTTAGACTTGGGCTCACGGGCGCTTAAGACCGGTAACCAACCCGTGAGAGGACGTGAGAGCTTCCCGTTTACCATATGTGGATAACCAATAGGGTTGATGAGTCCGTAGTCCGAGTTGGTCGGTGCCATAGGATACGCTGACTCTAGTGCGAAGGATACCGGAAAGGATCGTCAGGGACGAGGAATGGACGTATCTGGATCTGACTTGATGTAACTAAGTAGAAGACTTGCATTTGGCTAGGTTTTACCCTGACATGCGCCAGTACTTATGCCAAATGGTTGTGAGAGAGTGTGTTGACTTAACCCCCCTGCCATGGTTTGTCCTGAGGGATGAAGGACCCATTACCAATCGGCTGCTCAAGACCGGTGAAATGATCCGTGAGAGAATCCAAGATATCTTAAATGGTTGAGGATGTGAGTGGACTTTCCTAAAGAAGTACGGTGCTATGACTTAAAGCGTGTCTGCCAATAGAGACCAGCATACATAGAGTTAGTTTCATTCATTCATTGCTTGTTTCATATCATATTGCATTTATGATTGTTCTGGAATCCTGCCATTTATGTTATTATGGATTTTTAACTGCCTTACTGAGTTTCATTGAAACTCATTCCTTTATTGTACAATGTTTGTTAGACTATCCTGCAGTGCACCGAGTACTATGACGGTCCCTATGAAGAAGCGCAAGGCGAAGAGGCATATCTCCAGGAAGGTGATTGCGGTTACCACAATTACTCTGAAGATCCCGCGAGTGGTTATGCTCTGTACGATGCTTAGTCCGACCATTGAGTGGAAGCGTCCTTGTGCTATTTATGAGATTTACACCTATAAGGATGTTGTCTATAAAGTGGAGAACAATTTAGTTACCCAATGTACTTGCTACTGGGATTAGATTTTGTCTAGTTTATTCTTTAGAGCTACTTTTCCGCTGGTTGTAGAGTGGGATTTTTTGCCTCACTTTACTTATTTGTTTGACACTCTGATTATATCTATTATTCTGATTCATTTATGATTCATTCTTTCTTTATTGAATCTATGGTTTATCTTCCGCACTTTTATTATGATTGTTCATGATTATGTTATTGTTTATGTGGGAGGTTGATCACTCGATACCTGATCTTCGGGCTGTGGATCACACTCTCGGGTATGCCAGATAGGGTACCGGCTGGGAGGACGTGACATTAGATGTATCGATCGTACGAGATTCCCGTTGGTGGATTCCCGCTGGTACAGATATCACAGAGGTGCTTCTTCCTTATGAGGTATACGAGGTGTGCATGACTCTATGGGATGACATTGACTGCTATATGCCCCGGTGTGGTACCGCGATGCGTCCTTCAGCTAGAGTTATCGCTCGCATCGTCGGGCGAAACATCCTTCTGAAGGCAGGGCATCATAGCAAAGTGTCGGCTATGGAGGCACTGGTCATTTATAGTATGTATACTGGAGTACAAATCGATTTAGCATACATCATGCAAAATGTCATGATTGATCGGATCGAGTTTCCTGGGGATAGGAACTTGGCTTTTGGTCGACCCTGACTCGTATCTTTGAGTACTTTGGTGTGGACTTGGAGCATACACCTACGATTCAGGGTCGAGATTTAGGTGAGCCCATTTGTACATGGTTGATCAGGAAGATGGGGCTCCAGGATGCAGTCAGATCAGAGGATGAGGATGATATCGATGATGCATCAGAAGATGACGACTCGGAGGATGATAGTACTGATGATGATGATGGTGGTGCCGATGATGAGCATAATGAGGATGATGATCAGGGTCATGATGATCAGGGACATGAGGAGGCTCCGAGGCATGAGGAGGCTCCGAGGCATGAGGAGGTTCCCGCTCCACGATTTACTGAGGTTGGAGGCCCATCACGCACGACTTCTGAGGCCCCAGATGTGGCTTCTCATCAGTCATCGATTTACTCTATTCTTGAGAGGATCGAGGCTCGGCAGGAGAGGATGGAGTTACACATGTCCACCTTCAGTGAGAGGTTTGCACGACTGGAGGAGTTCAGATCTAGGAGGGATCGGACAGGATCGCAGAGTCGTTCACCTACATAGACATCACTAGGAATTTTCTTTTATGTCATTATGGATGTATTTCTCTTTTTCAGACTTGTAAAAATTTCCCTATGAAATCAATGAAGTTCAGTTGTTTTGTCTATATTATTGTGTCTTATTCATGAGTCAAATTATGTTTAAATATTTTGGTTTCTAGTCCAGGTTATCTATTATTCACATCTAGGAGTACTTGAGTCACTTTCGGATCTGTGACTCGGAATGTTCCGTCACCGTTTCTGTGGTCGGGGTTCCACTTGATCTTGGGCTCTGATACCAATCAGTCACATCCACCCAGCCGGTACCCCATTTGGAATACCCGGGATGTGATCCACAGTCCAAGGATCAATGATCTGAGGTCCATGCCCCCACATACACGGTAACATAATCATGAACAATAATAATCAATGGTAAAAACAGCTAATACTAAGTATCATGGATAAGATAAGATTAACTAAATCATAGTGCGGAATATAGATAATAATAAAGTGTGATCAAATCATAAAGGGTGAGAAGGTGTGGTAGCCACCCTCTCAGAGCAGCGGAAAAGAAGTAAATCAAGTTAATTACATATCCAAGGTTCCACAAATACACCAGGGGAATGGGGCACTATGCTAGGGTTTCTTCTATACTAATGGTAGTCTCCTCAATAGTACGGATGAAGTAAACCCAACGCTGCCGCTCCCACACAACTGTGGGGCTAACCCTGGTGCGGATAGTAATCCTCCTCAGCTCCAATATACGGATCCTCACCGACGCCACTACCGAGAGGGTAGTATGTGGAATCGTAGTCCGCCTCATAGGAGGTGCCATCGTAATCTTCGGTACCTGGAATGTAATCTAAAACATTTGCACAAAAAGGAATGAGTTCGAAGAACTCAAAGAAGGAAGTTATTCCATAATTAGAAATCCTACACATTCAGAACATATAGTAATGTAATGCGATATGGAACATATGATGCAGATATGAGCCTAGCTCTATGAATGCTGGTCTCTAGGTTAGACATGCTTTAAGTCATAGCACCGTACTTCTCTGGGTCGTCAGTCACTCTCCCATTTCCATATCTTGGGAATGCCCGGGGAAGATCGGTAAAGTCGTCAAAAAGCCATGGTAAGGGGATCGGTTACCACTCTCTCACATCACCATTTGGTCAAGTACTGGCGCATGTCACAGTAAAGCCTAGCCCAATGCAAGTCATCTACTCAGTCGGTCAAGTCAGATTCAGATACGTCCATTCCTCGCCCCCGGCGATCCTTTCCGGTATCCTTCACACTAGAGTCAGCGAAATCCCGGATTTCGGACTCATCAACCCTATTGGTCATCCACATATAGTAAACGGGAAGCTCTCACGTCCTCTCACGGATTGGTTACCGGTCTTGAGCGCCCGTGAGCCCAAGTCTATCCATATGCAACTCTACCAATAAATGGCCCCTTTCAGGTATCCGTAGCATGGTTTATGTCCCCTACCGGATTGGCTACCAGCCTAGAGCGCCCATCCAACCATACACTACCACGGGTTGTTCGGTCTCAATGCCCTTCCGATTCGAGTCTGACATGACAAGGATGAACCTAGCCACACAACTAGACAATCCTATGTATGTCATCCAATAACTCGGGAGAGTGTCGATAGGCACCATCGGAGAACATCCCATACTATTCCCTCCGATGCCCAAGGACAGAAGTGTCAGTAGGACACCCCCAAATCCCAAGTCATACGTAAGCAATCACACATCCAATCTCATCATTTCTCATGCATCCAATGCATATTCATAATAGTAATCAAATCATGATATTGAAACGAATCATTATAAACATAAGCAAATCAAAATGATAAAGTAACACAACAAAAGTATAAAGATTTAAATGCTACTATTCTAACACATATGTAACAGTCTATAATGATTGTATCGACCAAAAGGATCGACCAAAATTGTCCTCGGGGCAGAATAGTGGATTTTGGTCCGAAATGAGTCTTCCGGTGTTCGGATCAATCTAAAACTTGGAGGCATACTTAACAACAGTGGTAGGACACTATAAATCAAGGAATTAACCCAATCCAATGGTCTAATTAAAAAGCCCCAATTTGAGCTATCAAGTTCAAGTGATAAACATCATGGAATGAGTTGGAATTGATTGCATTGATGAGGAATAGCATGCAATAGTTAGAGGAACTAATAGAAATTCGATTGGAATCATATGGCAATGTTAAACATGAACATAATACATTCTATTGCTCAATTTGTTATCAAATGGTATGATGTTAATAGGTAAATCATGGAATACATATGCTAGGCATGAGATATAAGCATTAGCATCAATGAATGGCTAAGGGAATCATGGATTGAGCATGAGTAGGCACTTGGAGTGGTGGTTGCAAGGTTGCAACATCATTCCAAATGTCTCATCAGCAAGATGACAATAGAAAAGAGTAGAAAATGGTAGGGTAGAGAGTGGAATGAGGAGTCATACCTTAGTGTGGAAGATGAAGACAAGAATCAATGATAAACTAAGTGTCTTTGATGAGATACCCTTCACACTAACCAAGGAGCTGCTTTGGGTAGCTCTCCCCACGTTCCCAGGTCAGAAAAATGATTGCAAAAGGCTCAAGGCTCGAGGTCATATTAAATAGAAAAGAAATATTCCATGGAATCATTAACTTGACAGACTGGGATATTTTGGTAGATGGTCCTTGGTCGATGGTATCGACCAAAAGGATCGACCAAAATATTTTCAGCAGAAAACTCAGGTTTAGAACAGAAACTTCAAGTAGGGATTTGAAAGGCTATACAAGGTCAAATTGAGTGAGGTTTTCTTCCACAATTCAATCAAGAAGTCTAGTTTCAGGGAATATCTTCGGATTGTGCACAGGAGGTCATTTGGTACATCAACCATATTAATCTTTTCCGATGCGCAGACTTTCCTTAAACACTGACAATGCATTTAAGCAAGGGGTATCATTGTCAATGTCTATGGGCTTGGTCTCCGAATCAAGATCATCAATCAGAATGGTCCATAAATCCCTTCTTCCACCGCTTCGGGTCCTCGGACCTGAATACAACAGTGGATCTGGGTCAGGGTCAAGGTTAGAAAAGGGCTGAATAGTTCTAGTATATCTCAGAGATTACCTAAAGATTGGTTACAAAGTGACATTAAGGACAGGAGTCAAATTAGAGCAACAACCAACTTCACAAAGCCATTGTGATAGAGCCGGTTGCTTGGTCAAGCGACCACCATGAGTGACCGTGTCACACCCCACCCGCCAGTCTTGGTTAGCTGCCCGACAACCCGTGGGAGCGATCCATCATAGGATCCACGGTTTTTGTCTATCAACAATAATAAATACAAAAAAAGACAATCAAGAGCAATAATAGTTCAATTAATGAATTAAAGGATTACAGGAGTCCAAATACTCCAATAAAATAATCAATGAAAGAATAATAAATCAAAAGAATACGAGTTCAGCGGAAGCAATTCAAAAAGAGTTAAATTATTTTCTTTCCAGTTTCTTTTTCTAAGGCTATAGACTTAGACTCAAGTTTATCAAGATGAGGGGTCCTCCAATTCTCCTCTATACGGTGAGCAAACTGTTTGGCAACTTGTCTTCTCCGCCCGTCAATGTGTGCGATAAGAGCATTCCATGCACTCACAGGAGCTCCCACACAAAGCTATCTCCATTTCCCATTGCTGGTGCCACATCTTCTTCATACGGGAAAGTTCCTTCATAGGAAACCAATCCATCTTCCGACACATTTCCTCCATCTACATAGACTAATAAA
Organism: Hakea prostrata; assembly: GCF_041222555.1. NCBI lineage: Eukaryota > Viridiplantae > Streptophyta > Magnoliopsida > Proteales > Proteaceae > Hakea > Hakea prostrata. Next base: position 20,928 of record NW_028291124.1, read on the forward strand.
ACATACACAAATAAAGGAGTGAGTTCTGGAGAACTTAGTAAGAACAATAACAATTCCCATCCATATGTCCAACAAATCAGAAATGCATATATGATATGTATGAGTACAAAGTATGAATGTTGCTAAGATCTAACTATGCAAGTCACTAGCAGTTGACATGCTTTAAGATATAACACCAGCCCTCCTCTGGGTAGGTCTAGTCACTCTGATCCAGCAAGGACTGGTTACCTCTGTAGGGATCCTGGGTAAAATGTAAAGTCCACACCTGGCTCTCAAACCATGGCTGGGGTTAAGTCAACACTCTCTCACCACGACCATTGGCAATGAGTACTGGTGCATGTCGGGGTTTCTAATCCAATGCAAGGTCATACAGGTAACATACTACATGAAGTTCAGATACATCCCCTATGACACCAACCAACTCGGTTCAGTATCCTTCACAACCTAGGAATGAGAATCCTCACGGACTGGCTACCGCTATTGGACTTCATTCCATAACCCTATGGTCATCCACATATTGTTGGGACGGAATGCTCTTATGACTCCTCACTACACTTGGTCCGTTCCTTGGACGTCCATGAGCCCAACCCTAACATATGCAACCCTACCATTTATATGACTAACAGTGGACCATCGTCACATCACTGTCATCATCACGGGTCATCCGGTTTCAATTCCCCTACCGAAAGGGTAGTAGCATGTGGGGTACCTAGCCATGCAACTCTAGACTTTACCTAAGAATGTCATCCAATAATTATGACAGTGCTGGAGACATCAGCAGGCATGTGTCCCATACCACAGCCTTTTGATATCCCAAGCTAAGATATCCAAATAGAATATCTATTTCATTAGAACCACGTACTATCAACCAACATCATATCACATTCATAATCAACAAAGTGCATGTATAAACAATACAAACATTGGTCATATAACAAGATCAGCATGTGAATTATGATTACAACAACATATAAATTGAAAGGCTAATGCTAACAAACACTGGACTAGCATGTTTAAGTCAATTCATAAAGACGATTGTATGCCCTTACTTGCATATAAGTAATTCGTCCGTAAAAAGAAATCCATAAACAATTATAAAACTTTCTCTTCAAACAGAGGACACCTATACATAGGGTAACAATAAGGTATAAGTCAAATGAATCAAATCGGATCAAAACCAAAAGCCATTTGGTCACTGGAAACCAGCTGGTCGCTCGTGCCGGTCGCTTAGGTTGAGCGATCGCCACAAGTGACCGCCCCAAAAACAGGAAGTTTCAGATCCGAAACTCAGGCTTTTGATCATCCGTTTTCAATCCGGATTTCGAGTGATCATAGTCTGAATCTCGAATCTAACACTCCTATAGCCATTGGGTGATATGAAACCTAACAATCATCACAAATGGATTACCCAGAAACCTTCCCTTGATCAGATCAGCCCTTTTCACCAAAGCAGGGTTTCGTTTTCGGATCTTATCTAACCAAGATCATCAAAAGGATAGACAACGCGATGGAAGGATCAAGAACAACCAAAGATGAACACTGGACTACCTTAATCATAGCAAGTGGTGAAGCATAAGTGAACAGGGAATCACTTACCTCAACCAGATCAACTATGGAAGAAAGTAAAATAGGCGAGGGTTAATATTTATAGAAGTCAAGGGGCAAAATAGGGCAAAACCCCGCAACTAGAACCAGGCGGTCGCTCCAGGCGATCACTTGGTTCAATCGACTGCCACTAGCAACCGCCCCCATGTATTTTTCTATACAAGGGTGCTTTTGCTAGGGGGTTGATGTCTAAGTACAACCTAACCCTAAAGAAGACATGTGGGAGATCTTACCTTTATTCCGGACATCTCCAGACATCGCCTTCTAGAAGTCCAAGCAAGGCAGGCTCTTCAGCCAGAGAATCCAGATCCATGGGTTCAGGGTATAGATCATGGACTTCTATCCAGACACTCCAAAAATTTACCTGACTAGACCTTCGGGTTCTCGAACCTGAAATAGGGATCTCGGGTTAGAAACACGGGGGTTGTTACAGACCGCCCCTATTCCAGATTACTTCTAAGTCTGAAATTTTGACTTTTGATCTCCAATTTTAATCCAATTTTGAGAGGATCTAAATCCGGATTTTGTCCTTAAGGAGCCTACAACACAAGCACAAAACAAAACCCTAGAATTCTAATGATTCGATATTCACATCATCTCCTTCAATCATATCTATCCTTTATTCAGATGCAAGGATCCGTTTTCGAACATGATCTAACCAATATCACTAATGGGGAATAGAACCAACACAATTAACTCACTACCAATCCACTAAGGAGGATGGATCCATACCATTCAAAGAGATGAGGAAAGAATAAAGAGAGTGTGGGATCACTAACCTCCACTTGATTTGCAAACCGACGAAGGATTGGATCTTCTTCACAAACTACGCTTCTCTAACCTTCTAGCACGTGTTCTCTGCCTCCTAACTGTCGTTGTGAAATCCAGCCCTAACCCTAACCTGGAAACCCTATTGTTTTTAGGTTTGAAGACCTGAAGTGAAGGAAGAAGGCAACTATGGGCCATCTCAATGGAAGACATGGTGTTTGACCCAGAACCCATGAAAATTGATGATGGTGTTCCATACTTGGAAACTTTGTCTGAGTTGGAGAAGAAACTGCACATTGATGAAGGCTAACCTCAAGAGAAAGTACGGAGTCTTCCTCAATATTTAGGTTATATTCCCCAAATGGCAAGCAATGTTGTAGGGGATCATCAATAAGAATGTTTAGAATATAATCAACCACTACCTCATCAATAAAGTTAATCGCAAAGCACTCTTCATCTCTATTTGGGCTTAAAGATACATTCTTTATAGAATCTGGAATTGAGGACTCAAGAGCTTCAAGGAAGGGGGCTTTAGGAGTGTAAGATTCAGGAGTAGGACCCTCTACAATCGGAATGTGCAACCCCTTACAAGGAAATTGATGGGAAATACTCACAGGTGGTGTTTTTTTACTAGGCTTGTGTGCATCATTGCCAGTCTCATGGGTCAAATCAACCTCTTCTCGACTCTCAAGATCAATGGGCAATGGCTTAGGAGTAGGCAAAGGTGCATAATATTCCTTCCCACTGCGTGTCACAACAGAGATTGCTTGGACTTGTTCTTTCCTATACCCAATTTGATGATTAGGGTTACCTATTGGTTGACTAGGTAACCCGACCAACCTCCCTCCTACCGATGGCATCAGCTAGTTGACCAAGTTGAGTTTCCAATTTGTTAATGGACTGAGAATGGGGATGCAACAATTGAGTGTTTTGCTCTAATCCACTAAGTGCTTTTAGTACCTTATCCTCAAATATGAATTATGTGAGGGTTGTGAAGATGATGGTTGCTCATTCCTATAGACATTTTGGTGCATATTAAATGGAGGTGGCCTATAAGGTATGTGATTAGTGTGAAACCTAGCCCTAACCTTGACCCGGAAACCTTGTTATTTGTAGGTCCAGTGACCCGAAGTAAAGTAAGAAGTCAGCTTTGGGCCATCCCAGTGGAGGACTTGGTGTTTGGCTTTGAATCCATGAGAGTTGATGATGAGGTTCTATTTATGGAAACTGAATCTTGATGAAGATCGGATTAGTTGATGGACTTGGAGTGCTCTCTATCATGGTTTGAAGGCATTTCTACCTATTAGGTAAGTCACTTGATATGTGTGCAAAACCCCTTTAGGATTGGATTTTATCTGGGCCTTCAATTCCCTGTTTAGGAGTTGCTGAACTGATTGGTCGACTGGACCAGTCGACCAATCCACTCGACCAATGGGTTCTGTCTTTGGTAATTAGGTCTTGCTTGCTCTATTTAAGTCCAATCTCGAGTCTACTTCGTATTTTCTGCCTCCAAACTCTTTGGAACGAACCAAAGACCTCTGCAAGTCATCTCCCTTGCATCCTTGGTGTTTATCTTGACGGATCTTCGTCAAAACTCTTCCTCTTGCATCAAAGGTATGTCTACACTCTCTTCTTCTTCTCCATCTCTGTTTTTCTTTCCTTTTGAGTTGAGACAGAGAGGAGATGCTGCATTCTCTGTTGCAAACATCTTTGGACTTGTCTCTCATGATCTTCCTAAGGATTAATGGCTAATGCAATGATCTTAACCATGATCATTGCAAGCTTTTGAAGGAATCATGATCAAATCATGATCTGGTCTTGGTTCATCTTTTGATTTGAATTTTGATCTTCTTAGATCTACTATATTGATCATGTTAGTAGTCAATTGCCGTGTTTTCTTTACATGATCCATGATCTATCAATCTCTAGTTGTTTCTCTTCTACCATACCATGCTTTCTTCATGAATCATGACAGTTACATCTATGGTAGGTTTTGTTTCCTTATTTAGATTTATGCTCTTAGGTCTATTTTCTTGAAGATCTAAGTATGCCTTCCATGATATCTTTATCTGAATCAATGATTCATTCTCCTATTGTTCTTGTCTATGATTTCTATCTTGAATTCTTCAAGAACCATGATTGATCTAATTATGGTAACTTTCTGTTTCCTAATTTGTAACTTGAAGACTTGATTCGATTAGTGTTTTGAGGTCCTCTATATGTTAGGATACTACCAATGTAGCTTACCCCTTGTTTAGTACCCTTTTGAACCACCAAATTCGGTTCTTTATTCTTAAAACTCTGATTTTGTAGGCCATTGTCTCCATTGGTCGATCGATTGGTCGATCGGGGCGAGAGACCAATCCAATCGACCAATGAGTACAAAACTCCAGATTTGGTCTGTTTTGGATGTTTTGATATCTTTTCTGTTAGGGATCTTTCCTAATATGTTGTATACACTTGTTTAGGACCTTCTTCTCAAGTTTGTCAAGATCTTACTTGATTTCTTAGGATTCCTTTGCAAGTTATAAAAGGTAAGGATGGTTACTTCCTTAACAACATAAATTGCATATCTTAGTTTCTATATTTGAATCTTGTTAATTTATTTCTTTAATTAGATTCTTATAATGTTATACTACTGTGGTACTGTCTTGATATCAGTAGCATTACTTGTTTATATTAAATTGACTCATGTATGATTTACTTACCGATTATATACAAGTTGATTGTAATTATTGATTTCTTTCCATATATGAAGTTACCATATATGTGATGTTATGAATTGATGCTTGTGTATGCTTAAGTATGGTTTGGAAAGGAGAGGTGTCCTTTTGACACTTCTGTCCTTGGACTACTACGGGGATATTATGGGATGTTTCCGGAGATGCCCTCTGGACACCTTCCTAAACTGTTGGATGACATATTTAGGATTGTCTAGTAGTGTTTGGCTAGGATGTCCCGTTATGTCAGACCCTAATCGGAGGGGTATTGAGACCAAACGACCCGTGGTAGCAATGGGGATTCATGGGCGCTCAAGACCGGTAACCAACCCGTGAGAGGACAGGAATCACATTGTGGGGGCAATTTATTGGTAGGGTTGCATATGGTTAGACTTGGGCTCACGGGCGCTCAAGACCGGTAACCAACCCGTGAGGGGACGTGAGAGCTTCCCGTTTACCATATGTGGATAACCAATAGGGTTGATGAGTCCGTAGTCAGGGACTATGGGGACTCTAGTGTGAAGGATACCGGAAAGGATCGTCAGGGACAAGGAATGGACGTATCTGGATCTGACTTGATGTAACTAAGTAGAAGACTTGCATTTGGCTAGGCTTAACCTTGACATGCGCTGGTACTTAGACCAATGGTGATGTGAGAGAGTGGTGACCTATACCCCCAGCCATGGAATGTCCCGAGGGATGCCGGACCCATTACCAACTGATGATGAGTGAATGAGACTTTCCTAAAGAAGTACGGTGCTATGACTTAAAGCATGTCCGCTAATAGAGACCAACAAACATAGAGTTAGATTCATACATTCATTGTTTGTCTCATACCATATTGCATTTATGTTTGTTTTGTAATCCTGCCATTTATGTTATTATGGATTTAACTGCCTTACTGAGTTTCTTTGAAACTCATTCCTTTTTGTACAATGTTTGTTAGACTATTCTACGGGTTCCGGAGTATCATGACTGCTCGTATGAAGAAGCGCAAGGAGAAGAGGCATATCTCCGAGGAAGGTGATTGCGGTTACGACAATTACACCTTGAAGATCCCGCGAGTGGTTATGCTCCGTACGATGCTTAGTCCGACCATAGAGTGGAAACGCCCTTGTGCCATGAGATTCATACTTATAGGGATATTGTCTATAAGATTGAGAACAATTTAGTTACCTTTTGTACCTGCTATTGGGATTAGATTCTATCCTGTTTCTTCTCTTTTAGAACTACTTTTCCGCTGGTTGTAGAGTGGGATTTTGCCTCACTTTACTTATCTGATTTAGACACTCTGATTATATTTAGTACTCTGATTTATATATATGATTCATTCTTTCCTTATTTGGATCTATGGTTTATCTTTCGCACATCTATTGTTATTGTTCATGATTATGTTATTGTTTATGTGGGAGGTTGATTACTCGATACCTGATCTTCGGGCTGTGGATCACACTCTCGGGTATGCCAGATTGGGTACCGGCTGGGAGGATGTGACAATTAGAGGGATTGGGCATTGAGTTTCGCCATGAAAAATTGGGGTGGTTTCGCCATCCTGGGTTATAGGTATTGGAATATGGATCATTGTCAAATTTAGAGACTCCTTGGGCCAAATGTGTATGCTCCTTAACAAACTCAGGGTATTGTGTAGCCAAATAGCAATCAGTGACATGATGGGATAGGCTAGAACATAAAGCACATGCTTAAATCTGATTAGGTGGAGAGAAACTTGTAGGAAGTGGAGATGGGGTTTGTTGTCCTAATGACAAGAGATGGTCCAATTTCTTTGATAGCAAGTCAACCTTTGCCACATCCTCCCAGCCGGTACCCTAACTGGCATACTCGAGAGTGTGATCCACAGCCCCGAAGATCAGGTATCGAGTAATCAACCTCCCACATAAACAATAAAATAATCATGAACAATAATAATCGATGTGCAACAGATAAACCAAAGATCCAAATAAGGAAAGAATACACCATGTATATGATCAGAGTACGAAAGATAATTAGAATGTCTAAATCAATAAGTAAAGTGAGGCGGAATCCCACTCTACAACCAGCGGAATAGTAGTTCTAAAAGAAAAGGAACAAAATAAAATCTAATCCCAATAGCAGGTGCAATAGGTAACTAAATTGTTCTCAATCTTATAGACAACGTCTCTATAAGTATAAATCTAAAAAATGGCACAAGGGCGCTTCCACTCTATGGTCGGACTAAGCATCGTACGGAGCATAACCACCCGCGGAATCTTCAGTGTAATTGTCGTAACCGCAATCACCTTCCTGGAGATATGCCTCTTCTCCTTGCGCTTCTTCATACGAGCAGTCATGATACTCAGAACCTGTAGAGTAATCTAACAAAACATTGTACAAAAGGAATGAGTTTCAAAGAAACTTAGTAAGGTAGTTAAACCGTAATAACATAAATGGCAGAATTTCAAAACAAACATAAATGCAATATGGTATGAGACAAACAATGAATGTATGAATCTAACTCTATGTATGCTGGTCTCTATTGGAAGACATGCTTTAAGTCATAGCACCATACTTCTTTGGGAAGGTCTTATCACACAACGCCTTTTGGTAGTGGGTCTGGCATCCCTCGGGACATTCCATGGCTGGGGGTTAGGTCACCGCTCTCTCACATCACCATTGGTCTAAGTACTGGCGCATGTCAGGGTCAAGCCTAGCCAAATGCAAGTCTCCTACTCAGTTACATCAAGTCAGATCCAGATACGTCCATTCCTCGCCCCTGGCGATCCTTTCCGGTGTCCTTCACACTAGAGTCCTCATAGTCCCTGACTACGGACTCATCAACCATAAGGTCATCCACATATGGTAAACGGGAAGCTCTCACGTCCTCTCACGGGTTGGTTACCGGTCTTAAGCGCCCGTGAGCCCAAGTCTATCCATATGCAACCCTACCTATAAATGGCCCCCACAATGTGATTCTTGTCCTCTCATGGGTTGGTTACCAGTCTTGAGCGCCCATGAATCCCCATTGCTACCACGGGTCGTATGTGAAACCCAGCCCTAACCTTGACCCAGAAACCTTGTTATTTGTAGGTCCGATGACCCGAAGTAAAGTAAGAAGTCAGCTTTGGGCCATCCCAAAGAGAGGACTTGGTGTCCGGCTTTGAATCCATGAAGGTTGATGATGAGGTTCTATTTATGGAAACAGAATCCTGATGAAGATCTAATTAGTTGATGGACTTGGAGTGCTCTCTATCTTGGTTTGAAGGCATTTCTACCTACTAGGTAAGTCACTTGACTTGTGTGCAAAACCCCTTTAGGTTTGGATTTGATCTGGGCCTTCAATTCCCTGTTTTGGCCTTCTTTATCTGCATTGGTCGACTGATTGGTCGACTGGGCCAGTCGACCAATCCACTCGACCAATGGGTGCTGTCTTTGGCAATTAGGTTGATTCTTGCTCTATTTAAGTCTAACCTCGAGTCCACTTCGTATTTGCTGCCTCCAAACCCTCTGGAACGAACCAAAGACCTCTGCAAGTCATCTCTCTTGCATCCTTGGAGTTTTCTTGGCGGATCTTCGTCGGAACTCTTCTTTTTGCATCAAAAGGTATGTCTACTCTCTCTTCTTCTCCTCCATCTTTGTTTTTCTTTCCTTTTTGAGTTGAGACAGTAGAAGAGATGCTGCATCCTCTGTTGCAAACATCTCTGAACATGTTCTCATGATCATCCTAAGGATTTAAGGCTAGAACAATGATCTTAACCATGATCATTGCAAGCTTTTGAAGGATTCATGATCAAACCATGATTTAATCTCTGTTAATTTCCTAATCTGAATTCCGATCTCTTTGGATCTACTTTCATTGATCATGTTAGTGGTTAATGGTTGTGTTTTCTTTCTATGATCCATAATCCATAGAATTCTAGTTGTTCTCTTCTACCTTACTATGTGTTCTTCATGATGCATGATAGTACATATATGGTAGGTTTTATTTCCTTATTTAGATTTATGCTTCTAAGCCTTATTCTATGAAGACCTATGCATGTTTTCATGTTTTCATTACCAAAAGCAATGATCCATCCTCCTATTGTTCTTGTCCTTGTTTTCTATTTCAAAATTCATCAAGATCCATGTTTGATTTATTTATGGTAACTTTTTGTTTCCTAATTTGGATCTTGATACCTTGATTTGATTAGTGTTTTGAGGTCCCCTATATGCTAGAATACTACTGATGTAGTCTACCCCTTGATTAGTACCCTTTTGAACCACCAAATTCGGATTTCATATCTCAAAACTCTGATTTTCTAAGCTATCATCTGCATTGGTCGACTGATTGGTCGACTGGACCACTCGACCAATCCACTCGACCAATGAGTACAGCAACTCCAGAATTGGTCTGCATTTCGGATGTTTTGCTATATTTTCTGTTAGGGATCTTTCCTAATATGTTGTATATACTTGTTTAGGACTTTCTTCTCAAGTTTGCCAAGATCTTACTTGATTTCTTAGGATTCTTTGCGAGTTATAAAAGGTAAGGATGGTTATTTCCTTAATTACATAGATAGCATGAATCTAGTTTCTATATTTGAATATCATTAATATGTTTCTTAAATTAGATTCTTACAATGATATACTACTTGTTGCATAACTTTGATTACGGTAGCATTACTTATTCATATTGAATTGATTCATGTATGATTTACTTACCAATGTTATACAAGTGATTGTAAATATTGATTTCTTTCCATATATGGAGTTACCATATATGTGATGATATGAATTGATGCATGTGTATGCTTACGTATGGTTTGGAAAGGAGAGGTGTCCTTTTGACATTTCTCGTCCTTGGACTACTACGGGAATATTATGGGATGTTTCCGGAGATGCCCTCTGGACACCTTCCTAAACTGTTGGATGACATATATAGGATTGTCTAGTAGTGTTTGGCTAGGATGTCCTGTTATGTGAGACCCTAATCGGAGGGGTATTGAGACCGAACGACCCGTGGTAGCAATGGGGATTCATGGGCGCTCAAGACCGGTAACCAACCCGTGAGAGGACAGGGAATCACATTGTGGGGGCCATTTATTGGTAGGGTTGCATATGGTTAGACTTGGGCTCACGGGCGCTTAAGACCGGTAACCAACCCGTGAGAGGACGTGAGAGCTTCCCGTTTACCATATGTGGATGATCAATAGGGTTGGTGAGTCCGTAGTCAGGGACTATGAGGACTCTAGTGTGAAGGATACCGGAAAGGATCGTCGGGGACGAGGAATGGAAGTATCTGGATCTGACTTGATGTAACCAAGTAGAAGACTTGCATTTGGCTAGGTATTACCCCGACATGCGCAGTACTTATACCAAATGGTTGTGAGAGAGTGTGTTGACTTAACCCCCTGCCAAGGTTTGTCTCGAGGGATGAAGGACCCATTACCAATCGGTCGCTCGAGATATCTTAAATGGTTGGAGGGAATCCAAGATATCTTAAATGGTTGAGGATGTGAGTGGACTTTCCTAAAGAAGTACGGTGCTATGACTTAAAGCATGTCTGCCAATAGAGACCAGCATACATAGAGTTAGAATCATTCATTCATTGTTTGTCTCATATCATATTGCATTTATGTTTGTTACGGAATTCTGCCATTTATGTTATTATGGATTTTAAGCGCCTTTACTTGAGGTTTCTTTGAAACTCATTCCTTTATTGTACAATGTTGTTAGACTATCCTGCAGTACGGAATACTATGACGGTCCCTATGAGGAAGCGCAAGGCGAAGAGACATATCTCCAGGAAGGTGATTGCGGTTACCACAATTACTGTGAAGATTCCACGGGTGGTTATGCTCCGTACGATGCTTAGTCCGACCATTGAGTGGAAGCGTCCTTGTGCTATTTATGAGATCTACACCTACAAGGATGTCGTCTACAAAGTGGAGAATAATTTAGTTACCCAATGTACTTGCTTTGGGATTAGCTTTTATCTAGTTTATTCTTTCGAGCTACTTTTCCATTTGGATGTAAAGTGGGATTTTTGCTTCACTTTACTTATCTGTTTGACACTCTGATTATATCTATTATTCTGTTTCGTTTGCGATTCATTCTTTCTTTATTGAATCAATGACTTATCTTCCGCACTCTTGTTATGGTTGTTCATGATTATGTTATTGTTTATGTGGGAGGTTGATCACTCGATACCCGATCTTCGGGCTGTGGATCACACTCTCGGGTATGCCGGATAGGGTACCGGCTGGGAGGGCGTAATGACTTGGTATCGAGCCCAAGGTTCGAGGAGATCCTAACCACAAAAGGCAACAACTGAACATTCTGAGTCATTGATCTGAAGTGACTCTTCTACTCTTAGAAGTGAATAATAGAACACTGAATTAGAAACTTGAACTTTGAGGCATAACAGAACATTTCCGAATAACATACCATAATTATACTTGAACAAATGACACTAATGCAAGGAAAAGAAAAGTGCATAACATACAATAATTAAAGAGAAACAAAATGAACTTCATTAATTTCAAAAGTTTTTACAATGATTACATCCGAAATGCATAAATGGGAAATCCTAAGGTACGGTCTATCTAGGTGATCTACTCGATCTCTATATGCTCCGAACTCCTCTGCTAGGTGAGTCACCCGATGCTCTATCCTGTCTGTCGAGACTCCATCCTCTCGTACATTTGCTCTGTCCGACCTCCATCCTCTCTAGCATGGAAGTCATTGATCTCATCTGTGCACCAAGATCTGAAGTCTCCGGAACCGCATGTGAAGGGCCACCCGCCTCGAAGTGTGATGAAGGAAACTCGTGATGCACGGGCTCAGCCTCGCGCATATCTGTATCATCTCCGGCCTGATCATCACTATCGGGACCGATATCCTCTCCTCCATCCTCCGATCCCTCATCCTCATCCTCTCGATTCATCATCATCCTCACCCTCTGGACCGGGAGATCTCTCTAACGATGTAGTCTCATCCGTCGAATGGTTCGAGTCCCAATGGGGTATCCACTGTGATCTAGTGTCCATCGGAGTATCCTCGAAACTCACCCCGAAATGCCCGAAGATCAAAGTCGAAGTCTCCCATAGCAAAGGTTCCGCATGCTAGGCCGCGAGAACTAAGTCCGGCATGACCTGCTGAATGATGTAGGAAAGATCGATCTCGAAGCCCATGTAGATGCGGTAAATGACCAAGGCCTCCATCACCGTGACCCGATGGTGATGTCCGGCTTCGGCATGATGTTCCGGCCGACTATGCGACCGATAATACGTGCAGAACCCGTCATCCGTCCGCTAGTCCACGGTGTGAAGCATCGGCGGCTATCCCATAGCGTAGAGCATATCTCGCGAAGCTCGTACGGCATCGAGATGGCTGTCCCGGTGCTGCTCCTGCGGGTATCCACACACCTGCTTGTGGGTAGTAAGGGACACCTGCAAGATCTCGGCCGATGTCCGGGTAGAGAAGCGAATCCGAGTCCGGTGGACCCCGCTCCACGAGGACAAGTCCGAGTGGATGTCCCCGGCCCCGAGCCTCCTCTGTGTAAGTAAGGTTGCTGAAGAACAACCTCACTAGCTCCGGGTATACCGGCAAATCCTCGGTGAAGAGGTGAGTCCACCTGTAAAGTGTCGAACCTCTGCCGGATCTCGAAGGCTACGAGCTGGCGTAAGTGAAGTAGACGCCCCATCTCGATGTTACAATAGCTGAAGTAGGCCTCGTACGAAACTCGGCTCGAGGTGTGTCAAATAGGTCCGGTCTCCTAACCTCCTCTTTGGGCTAGAAAGGAACCGACCTCTGCCCCTAGAGAGCACCTACGATGCGGCCTCTACCTCTACCTCCTCCTCGTCCTCCCCTCTGCATGATGTATCTGTGGAAGAGACAAGAGACAATTCCAATTAGTGCTATTTCAAGATTTGAGCCAAAAGGGTATTTTCGTAATTTTTCGGAAAATTTCAAATTTGGGGGAAATTTGATTTGAACATACTAGCATGTGCACAATACTTGGAATTTCATGTCTATGAAGTTGTTTTGATGAAAATCGATCGAAAACATGGATTAAAGCGAAAAATTCAGCAAGAAGAAATTTGGGGATTTTGCAATTTAGGTCAAAATTGGATTTTTGAAAAGTTGAAATTGGTTAAATCAAATTGTATGGACCTATCTACAATGTCATCTTGAGCATGTAGCATTTGATCTCGTGCGAAAATTTCAAGCGGTTTGAGAGAAAACGAAGTTTTTCTAAAGATATCGATTTCGGTATAAAACTTTGCGAGATGAGCACCAAATGTGTTAAAACTTGTTGTCTATGCATGTCATTGTGTTTAAAACCTAGGGAATATGTTTCTAAGCATTCCTAAGCATGATTTCTAGCATTGGATACAAGTAAAGCATGGTTTTATTGAAATGCAAGCATGAGAAGATGAAAATGGAAGAAAGAATGAGAGATTTACCTTGTTTGTGAAGATGGTGTGTTGTGTTGTTGTTGTTGAAGCACTAAATCACCTCAAGAACACTTGTGGGAACTCTTGGATATTTTCCCTAGAGCTCTCTCACCTTTGGAAGAAGTTAGAATGAGGTTGGAATGTGGAAATGAGGCTTATAATGCGAATTTTCGTATTGCATCTTCATTAGTCGGCGATTGGTCGGTTGGGTCACTCGACCAACCACTCGACCAATGGTCACGGTGACCTCATTTGCTGTTGAATTTTTGGAAAATGTGATTTTTGCCTTATGGAATATTGTTTGATGACTATATGGATATATTTGAGCATGATTTAAGTTTTCAAATCATTTGGACTTGTGGTTTATGTTGAATCTTCGAAATTCGGTATTTTGATGTTCTCGGTTTTTGCGGGAATGGTTACTCCGAGAAGTGGGCGTGGTGAATCCGGTGGTCATGGAGGTGGTGAAGTACCTCGGGGAGGTGGTGAAGTACCTCATGGAGGTGGTGAGATACCAAATGCTGATCGGGGGTACTCATGAGATCCCTGGTGCCCCGAATGTTGGAAGTTTGAGAGATATTGCCAATATTATGGGCAATATGATGCGGCGAGCAAGCAGCTCGGTTCAACCGGATGTTGGTGGGTTTCATGACTCTGCATAATGAGACCCGAGCTGGTGCTAATGTGAATCCTCATGCCGCGATCCTGAATGCGGGAGGTTTAGTGGAACTCCTCATACTACTTTGATGGAGAGTTTTACGAAGATGCAAGTACCCACTTTCTTGGAGTTACCAAGGACCCCTTGTTTCCTAACAAGTGGCTCGTGAGTTGGAGAAGGCTTTCCGGCATCTGCAATGCTCGGAAGCTCGGAAGATTTTGTTTTTTGAGCGAAGTTGCAACAAGAAGGCGATGCATGGTGGATCTCCACTCGTCTGTTTTGGAAGGTTTGCATGCGGGGAGTTGTAACTTGGGAGTTATTCAAAGAGGCTTTTTGTATGAACTACTTTCCCGAGGCGGTGAAGGATGCAAAGGAAGCTGAGTTTATGATTCGACTCAAGGAACTTTGTCCGTGTTGGAGTACCAACGAAGTTCGAGGAGCTTCATTTCTTTGCTCCAGATTCTTTGAAGGAAGACCTCGCCAAAGCAAAGAAGTTCTTCAAAGGACTAACGCCCTGCCATTAAAGCTTATCTCACGGTCCAGCCTATAGTGAGCTATGCTCAAGTGGTGCGAAGCTCGAAGAAGTTGGAAGAAACGAGAGAAGGAAAGTGCTCGTGTGCAAAAGCCTTGGCGATCAAGGAATTCTGGTTTGGTGGATCGCAATGACCGTCGTTATGTGAGACCTACACCCTACCCCACTCCTACCTTTCGGGCTAAGAGTGTAGGTCGGAACACGGGTTTTCAGCGAGCCCGGCCGGTTTAAACGATATGGCGGAAACCGACCACCAGCAAATGCAAGTGCAAGTGCAAGTGCGAGTGCAAGGCCTTTTGTTCGAAGTCCTCTGTTGCAGCCACCCCTGTTGGATCCAGCAATCCTGTTTGCTTCTCTGCAAGCAAGCTGGTCATTTTGCTCGTGCTGTCCGAGCGGGCACCTTGCCCACAGCCTGCCCGGTGGTGAAGAGTGCTCCTGCTCCTCCCTCTGGTAGAGTTTTCAGTATTTCGATCTTGAGCGGGATCCAAGCCATGATGTGATTACGGGTACATTGTTAGTCGCTTCTATTTCCGCATTTGTCTTATTTGATACGGGTGCATCTCATTCGTTCATGTCATCTGCATTCATCAAGAAGACTAACCTAATCCCCGAGAAGTTGTCTAGTTGTTTATTGATTAGTACACCTCTTTGGTCTGTTGTGAAACTAGATAAGGGGTTATCTAAATGTCCTGTGTTGATTGGTGAGAAGAACTTGGAAGCCAATTTTGTGATTCTTGACATGAAGGACTTCGATGTTATTTTGGGAATTGATTGGTTGACAGCCCACAAAGCTGTGTTCCTTTGTTCCTCAAAGAAGATTCAGTTCCATATTTGTGGAAGTCCGGTCTTTGAATTTCAAGGTGAAAAGAAAAGGGTTTGTAAGAAGGTGCTTTCTCTGCACCTGATGCAAGTCTATGCCCTAGTGGATGATGCTTCATGCGAAGGCAAGGGTATAGTGGAGAAAAGAGTCGATGAAGTCGAGTTGTCTGCGACTTTGTTGATGTCTTCCCCGATGATCTATCGGGAGTGCCTCCCGGACGAGAGATGTCGAATTCTCTATTGATCTCGTCCACACGTGCCGCTCCGGTATCTAAAGCTCCGTATAGGATGGCTCCTACTGAGTTGAAAGAGTTGCAAAATCAGTTGAATGAGCTCATCGATAGAGGTTTCGTACAGCCTAGTGTGTCACCTTGGGGAGCTCCGGTCTTGTTCGTCAAGAAGAAAGACGGTAGTATGCGCTTGTGCATCGACTACCGTGAGTTGAATAAGTTGACTATCAAGAATAGATATCCACTGCCCAGAATCGATGATCTCTTCGATCAGTTGAAGGGTGCAGTTGTGTTCTCGAAGATTGACTTAAGGTCCGGATATCACCAATTGAAAGTGAAGTCTAGTGATATCTTCAAGACAGCTTTCCGAACGCGGTATGGTCACTACGAGTTTAGAGTCATGCCTTTCGGATTGACCAATGCTCCTGCGGTGTTCATGGACCTCATGAACCGAGTATTTCATGATGTGCTTGATAAGTTTGTGATTGTTTTCATTGATGACATCTTGATCTATTCGAAGAGCGAAGAAGAGCATGCGTGTCATCTAAGTTTCACTTTGCAAAGGTTGCGGGAAAAGAAGTTGTTTGCTAAGTTTAGCAAGTGTGATTTACGGCTTAAGAGAGTGGTTTTCCTTGGTCATGTAGTTTCAGCCGAAGGTATTCGTGTCGATCTCGAAAAGGTCCAAGTTTGTGGCTGATTGGGAGGGACCGAAGTCGATAACGGAAATAAGAAGTTTTCTTGGATTGGCGGGTTACTACCGAAGGTTTATTGAGAACTTTTCTCGGTTGGCTGCTCCTATGACTAAGTTGACCGGGGAAAGAAGAGAAGTTTGTTTGGTCGGCGCTTTGTGAAAAGAATTTCCAAGAGTTGAAGGATAGATTGACAAGTGCCCCGGTTTTGACTATACCCGATAGTTCCGGTGGTATGACGGTTTATACCGATGCGTCAAAGATTGGTTTGGGTTGTGTCTTGATGCAACATGGCAAGGTCGTAGCCTATGCTTCTCGGCAATTGAAGGATTATGAGCGGAATTACCCCACTCACGATCTAGAACTTGCCGCCGTTGTCTTTGCTTTGAAGATTTGGAGACATTATCTTTACGGTGAGAAGATTGCCATTTTCACGGATCATAAGAGTTTGAAATACTTCTTTACCCAAAAGGAGTTGAACATGAGACAAAGGAGATGGTTGGAACTCGTCTCCGATTATGATTGTGATATTCGGTATCATCCTCGGGAAAGCAAATGTTGTTGCCGATGCTCTTAGTAGGAAGAACCAGAAGAAGACTTTGGATTTGAATGCTTTGAGTTTACCATTGTGGTCTTCTATTGAGAGTTTTGATTTGGAAGTCGTCCCCGAGAATTCTGATTTTATTCTTTACGCCATGACGGCAAGATCTGGTCTTAGAGATAAGATTGTTGCTCTGCGAAGTTACGATCGGGGAGTTTTTGACCAAAGTTGAGAAGATTTCTTCGAATCTGAGTCGGATCCCGACTTTGGTATATCCTTGGATGGTGCTTTGTTGTTTAGAGGAAGAGCTGTGTGTGCACATAAACGATGAAGTTAAGAATGAAATATTGAAGGAAGCACACCGGTCGGTCTTTCTTTGTACACCGGGAAGCACCAAGATGTACAAGGACTTGAAGGAACATTTTTGGTGGATTGGTCTAAAGGCGGATGTTGACGATTTTGTTGCCAAGTGTGAGACTTGCCAACGTGTGAAAGCCGTCCGACAACCTCCATCTGGATTACTTCAACCCCTTCCTATTCCTAGTTGGAAGTGGGAAGATATCTCCATGGACTTTGTGACTAGCTTGCCTCGGACAAGTAAAGGCAATGACACTTGTGTGGGTGATTGTTGATAGGTTGACCAAATCAGCCCATTTCATTCCTATGAAGATCACTCATACTCCGGATAAGCTAGCCAGGCTTTATGTGGATAATGTGGTTCATGCTCGCATGGTGTGCCTTTGAGTATTGTTTCGGATCGTGATCCTAGGTTCACCTCAAGGTTTTGGAACAGTTTGCGAAGGCCTTGGGAACCCAATTGAACTTGAGTACAGCTCATCATCCACGATCGATGGACAATACGAGCGGACAATTCGGGACATTGGAAGACATGCTCGGATCTTGCGTGGTGGATATGGGTGGTAATTGGGATGAACACCTAACTTTGGTTGAGTTTGCCTATAACAACGGTTATCAAGCAACAATAGGCATGGCTCCATTCGGGGGCTTTGTATGGTAGTACTTGTAGGACACCTTTGTCTTGGGCTGAGACAGGTGAAAGAAAAGTCTTAGGTCTGAGATGATTGAAGCTACAAGTGCTATGGTAGATATGATAAGAGAAAGGATTAAATACGCCGTCGAGACGAAAAATCTTATGCTTGATAAGAGAAGGACCGATTTGGAATTTCAAGTTGGAGAGAAAGTTTTTCTGAAGGTCTCACCAATGAAGGGTGTGATGAGATTCAATGTTAAGGGAAAGCTTAGCCCTCGTTACATTGGACCTTTCGAGATTTTGGAAAAGGTTGGACCTGTTGCGTATCGATTAGCATTACCTCCGTCTCTTGCTGGTGTGCACAATGTGTTCCATATTTCGATGCTCCGAAAATACATAGAGAATCCGGAACACATTTTGCAGCAAGCACTGAAGGACTTAGTGCTGATTTGACCTATGATGAAGAACCGGCCGAAATCCTGGATAGGAAGGACAAGCGACTGCGGAATCGCGCCATTCCTTTGGTGAAGATTCGGTGGAAGAACCATACCCCTGAAGAAGCTTCTTGGGAGAAGGAAGAAGACATGAAGGAGAAGTTTCCTTACCTCTTTGGAAGCACAGTGCGCTTTCAATTTCGGGGACGAAATTTCTTTAAGGGGGGAGAATGTGAAACCCAGCCCTAACCTTGACCCGGAAACCTTGTTATTTGTAGGTCCGATGACCCGAAGTAAAGTAAGAAGTCAGCTTTGGGCCATCCCGAGTGAGAGGACTTGGTGTCGGCTTTGAATCCATGAAGGTTGATGATGAGGTTCTATTTATGGAAACAGAATCCTGATGAAGATCTAATTAGTTGATGGACTTGGAGTGCTCTCTATCTTGGTTTGAAGGCATTTCTACCTACTAGGTAAGTCACTTGACTTGTGTGCAAAACCCCTTTAGGTTTGGATTTGATCTGGGCCTTCAATTCCCTGTTTTGGCCTTCTTTGTCTGCATTGGTCGACGATTGGTCGGCCCGGGCCAATCGACCAATCCACTCGACCAATGGGTCTTTGTCTTTGGCAATTAGGTTGATTCTTGCTCTATTTAAGTCTAACCTCGAGTCCACTTCGTATTTGCTGCCTCCAAACCCTGCGGAGCAGACCAAAGACCTCTGCAAGTCATCTCTCTTGCATCCTTGGAGTTTTCTTGGCGGATCTTCGTCGGAACTCTTCTTTTTGCATCAAAAGGTATGTCTACTCTCTCTTCTTCTCCTCCATCTTTGTTTTTCTTTCCTTTTTGAGTTGAGACAGTAGAAGAGATGCTGCATCCTCTGTTGCAAACATCTCTGAACATGTTCTCATGATCATCCTAAGGATTTAAGGCTAGAACAATGATCTTAACCATGATCATTGCAAGCTTTTGAAGGATTCATGATCAAACCATGATTTAATCTCTGTTAATTTCCTAATCTGAATTCTGATCTCTTTGGATCTTCTTTCATTGATCATGTTAGTGGTTAATGGTTGTGTTTTCTTTCTATGATCCATAATCCATAGAATTCTAGTTGTTCTCTTCTACCTTACTATGTGTTCTTCATGATGCATGATAGTACATATATGGTAGGTTTTATTTCCTTATTTAGATTTATGCTTCTAAGCCTTATTCTATGAAGACCTATGCATGTTTTCATGTTTTCATTACCGAAAGCAATGATCCATCCTCCTATTGTTCTTGTCCTTGTTTTCTATTTCAAAATTCATCAAGATCCATGTTTGATTTATTTATGGTAACTTTTTGTTTCCTAATTTGGATCTTGATACCTTGATTTGATTAGTGTTTTGAGGTCCCCTATATGCTAGAATACTACTGATGTAGTCTACCCCTTGATTAGTACCCTTTTGAACCACCAAATTCGGATTTCATATCTCAAAACTCTGATTTTCTAAGCTATCATCTCGCATTGGTCGACGATTGGTCGTTGGACCACTCGACCAATCCACTCGACCAATGAGTACAGCAACTCCAGAATTGGTCCATTTCGGATGTTTTGCTATATTTTCTGTTAGGGATCTTTCCTAATATGTTGTATATACTTGTTTAGGACTTTCTTCTCAAGTTTGCCAAGATCTTACTTGATTTCTTAGGATTCTTTGCGAGTTATAAAAGGTAAGGATGGTTATTTCCTTAATTACATAGATATCATGAATCTAGTTTCTATATTTGAATATCATTAATATGTTTCTTAAATTAGATTCTTACAATGATATACTACTGTTGCATAACTTTGATTACAGTAGCATTACTTATTCATATTGAATTGATTCATGTATGATTTACTTACCAATGTTATACAAGTGATTGTAAATATTGATTTCTTTCCATATATGGAGTTACCATATATGTGATGATATGAATTGATGCATGTGTATGCTTACGTATGGTTTGGAAAGGAGAGGTGTCCTTTTGACATTTCTGTCCTTGGACTACTACGGGAATATTATGGGATGTTTCCGGAGATGCCCTCTGAACACCTTCCTAAACTGTTGGATGACATATATAGGATTGTCTAGTAGTGTTTGGCTAGGATGTCCCTGTTATGTCGAGACCCTAATCGGAGGGGTATTGAGACCGAACGACCCGTGGTAGCAATGGGGATTCATGGGCGCTCAAGACCGGTAACCAACCCGTGAGAGGACAGGGAATCACATTGTGGGGGCCATTTATTGGTAGGGTTGCATATGGTTAGACTTGGGCTCACGGGCGCTTAAGACCGGTAACCAACCCGTGAGAGGACGTGAGAGCTTCCCGTTTACCATATGTGGATGATCAATAGGGTTGGTGAGTCCGTAGTCAGGGACTATGAGGACTCTAGTGTGAAGGATACCGGAAAGGATCGTCGGGGACGAGGAATGGAAGTATCTGGATCCGACTTGATGTAACCAAGTAGAAGACTTGCATTTGGCTAGGTATTACCCCGACATGCGCCAGTGCTTATACCAAATGGTTGTGAGAGAGTGTGTTGACTTAACCCCACGCCAAGGTTTGTCTCGAGGGATGAAGGACCCATTACCAATCGGTCGCCCGAGATATCTTAAATGGTTGGAGGGAATCCAAGATATCTTAAATGGTTGAGGATGTGAGTGGACTTTCCTAAAGAAGTACGGTGCTATGACTTAAAGCATGTCTGCCAATAGAGACCAGCATACATAGAGTTAGAATCATTCATTCATTGTTTGTCTCATATCATATTGCATTTATGTTTGTTCCGGAATTCTGCCATTTATGTTATTATGGATTTTAATCGCCTTCTTGAGTTTCTTTGAAACTCATTCCTTTATTGTACAATGTTGTTAGACTATCCTGCAGTGTACGGAATACTATGACGGTCCCTATGAGGAAGCGCAAGGCGAAGAGACATATCTCCAGGAAGGTGATTGCGGTTACCACAATTACTGTGAAGATTCCACGGGTGGTTATGCTCCGTACGATGCTTAGTCCGACCATTGAGTGGAAGCGTCCTTGTGCTATTTATGAGATCTACACCTACAAGGATGTCGTCTACAAAGTGGAGAATAATTTAGTTACCCAATGTACTTGCTACTGGGATTAGCTTTTATCTAGTTTATTCTTTCGAGCTACTTTTCCGCTGGATGTAAAGTGGGATTTTTGCTTCACTTTACTTATCTGTTTGACACTCTGATTATATCTATTATTCTGTTTCGTTTGCGATTCATTCTTTCTTTATTGAATCAATGACTTATCTTCCGCACTCTTGTTATGGTTGTTCATGATTATGTTATTGTTTATGTGGGAGGTTGATCACTCGATACCTGATCTTCGGGCTGTGGATCACACTCTCGGGTATGCCAGATAGGGTACCGGCTGGGAGGGCGTGACAGTTCAGTCTCAATACCCCTCCGATTAGGGTCTGACATAATGGGACATCCTAGCCAAACACTACTAGACAGCCCTAAATATGTCATCCAACAGTTTAGGAAGGTGTCCAAAGGGCCTCTCCGGAAACATCCCATAATATTCCCGTAGTAGTCCTAGGACAGAAGTGTCAAGAGGACACATCTCCTTCCCAAACCATACTTAAGCATACACAAGCATCAATCCATAACCTTAAATATATGGTAACTTCATATATGGAAAGAAATCAATAATAACATTCAACTTGTATATAACTGGTAAGTAAATCATACATGAGTCAATTTAATATAAACAGGTAATGCTACTGATATCAAGACAGTACAACAGTAGTATAACATTGTAAGAATCCAATTAAAGAAATAAACTAACAATATTCAAATATAGAAATTATACACTTTATGTTGTTAAGGGAGTAACCATCCTTACCTTTTATAACTTGCAAAGGAATCTTAAGAATTCAAGTAAGACCTTGACAAACTTGAGAAGAAGGTCCTAAACAAGTGTATTCAACATATTAGGAAAGATCCCTAAAAGAAAAGATATCAAAACATCCAAAACAGACCAAATCTGGAGTTACTGTACTCATTGGTCGATTGGATTGGTCTACTGTCTCAGTCGACCAATCAGTCGACCAACAGAGACAGTGGCCTACAAAATTAGAGTTTTAAGAATAAAGAACCGAATTTGGTGGTTCAAAAGGGTACTAACCAAGGGGGAAACTACATTGGTAGTATCCTAACATAAAGAGGACTTCAAAACACTAATCGAATCAAGTTTTCGAGTTACAAATTAGGAAATAAAAGTTACCATAATTAGATTAATCATGGTTCTTGAAGAATTAAAAATACAAATCATAGACAAGAACAATAGGAGAATGAATCATTGATTTTGATAAAGATATCATGGAAGGCATACATAGATCTTGAAGAAATAGATCTAAGAACATGAATCTAAATAAGGAAACAAAACTTACCATAGATGTATCAGTCATGATACTTGAAGAAAGCATGGTATGATCAAGAAGAAAGAACTAGAGATTGATAGGTTACAACTCTTGTAAAGAAACACAACGATTGACTACTAATATGATCAATAAAACAGATCTAAGAAGATCAGAATTTAAATCAATGACAAACGAAGACAAGATCATGATTTAGATCATGATTCCTTCAAAAACTTGCAATGATCATGATTAAGATCATTGCATTAGCCATTAATCCTTAGGAAGATCATGAGGGATGAGTAGAGAGATGTTTGCAATAGAGAATGCAACATCTTCTCTACTGTCTCAGCCCAAAAAGGAAAGAAAACAAGGATGAAGAAGAAGAAGAGAGTGTAAACATACCTTTTTGTATAAGAACACGAGTTTTGACGAAGATCCATCAAGATAAACACCAAGAGCGCAAGGGAGATGACTTGCAGAGGTCTTTGGTTCGTTCCAAAGAGTTTGGAGGCAGAAAATACGAAGTAGACTCGAGATTGGACTTAAATAGAGCAAGCAAGACCTAATTACCAAAGACAGAACCCATTGGTCGATTGGATTGGTCGACTGGTCCAGTCGACCAATGAGTCGACCAATTAGTTTAGCAAGTTCAAAACAAGGAATTGAAGGCTCAGATCAAATCCAAACATAAAGGGGTTTTGCACAAACACCAAGTGACTTACCTAATAGGTAGAAATGCCTTCAAACCATGATAGAGAACACTCCAAGTCCATCAACTAATCGGATCTTCATCAAGATTCAGTTTCCATAAATAGAACATTGTCATCAACACTCATGGATTCAAAGCCAGACACCAAGTCTTCCACTGGGATGACCCAAAGCTGACTTCTTGCTTTACTTCGAGTTGTCGGTCCTACAAACAACAGGGTTTTCCGGGTCAAGGTTAGGGCTGGGTTTCACAACCTTAGCACTCATCTCAACGGTGGGATTGATCTCATAGAGACCGCTCCTCTTTGGTTGCCCAATGGATGGAATCTCAGTCCTAGCTGTTAAAGCATGGTGTTGGGAGTTTTCACTAAGGATCTCAAAAAGTTCCCATGCCTCATTCTCATTCTTGTGCATGAAAGTTTCACCACAGGAAGAATCAACCATTTGCCTATGTCAGTCTTTAAGGCCATCATAAAAGCATTGAACCAATTGCCATTTAGGAATAGCATGGTGGGGGCACTTTCTAAGTAATTCTTTTAGTCTTTCCCAGGCCTCATGAAATTGTTTTCCTTCTTGTTGGGAGAAACTCATTATCGCTCTCCTAATGCTATTGGTACGGCCAATGGGGAAGAACTTTTTAAGGAACTCCTGTTGCATTTCTGCCCAAGTAGAAATTTTAACATTGTCCAAAAACTAAAGCCAATGCTTAGATTTATCTTTAAGGGAGAATGGGAAAAGAAGTAACCTTAATGCATCAACTGAGAGGTTTTGAATTTTAACCGTGGAGGACACCTCTAAAAACTCATCTAAGTGCTTATAAGGCTCTTCGTTGGCATGTCCATAAAAGGATGGTAGCATTTGAATCACACTAGATTTGATCTCATATTGAGCCACCTCTATGTTAGGCAACTTAATACAAGAAACCGGAGTATATATCGTTGGAATGAAATGCTCACTCAAGGGCCTCATTGGAGGCTCATAGTTTGCCATGGTTCTTTGCCTTCTAAGGTTGGCCAAAGTCTCTTCTAACTCTAAGTCAAGTGGAGTCAACTTAGGGTTTAGGGACCGGCGACCATGCATACACACAGAAGAATAAAAAAAAGAATAAGCTAAATAAGTAAAATTCAAAGAAAATAACTATAGCAAAAGGGAGAGTCTAGGACGTATCTGAAGCGCAATCCACGTGATCTTTCGAACAAAAGATACACATGTGGGATCTGAGGGATGAGGATTTTAAAAATTAACCTAAATCAACCCAATCTAATGTAAATATTACAATTGAAAAGTCCTAAATACAATTATATCTAAGAAAGAAAAGATAACAATCTAAACTAATTATCGAATCGCTACTCTTGCAGTTACCTACAAAACAAAAGAAAAAGAGATTAGTTAAATAAGCAAAGAAAAATTAAAAATTAAAAACACTAAAATTACTCTAAAAATTATGCCTAATTGACAAAAATCAATCCTAGCAACCGTGCTTTGGTTCCCCGGCGACGGTGCCAAAATTTGATTGTGTCACTAACCAATCAAAAATAAAATCCTATACTAATCTAGCAAGCAGAAAGTACGGGGTCGAACTATGGGGAACTAAAAGGCTAAGTTACTAAGATTGAATTTAACAAAACTAAGTTTAAACTAAATCTATTAATTAATGCAAAAACTTAAACTATGAATATGTGAAGATCTTTGGGATTTCGAATCCCCAATGCTTTTCTTTAACCGATATAACTCTACACTTCAAAGCAAATTAGGGATGATCTTCCTAGGTATGCCTTATCTTCGCAAGACTATTGTCCTTCGCGGAAGCTTGGCACGCTTAGTTCGCTGAGTTATACAACATCTTTGGCCAAACTCAAACACAATCAACTAGAAGAGATAAAACAATCAAATTAATGAAATAAGCATGGTTTATCTACATCCCAAAGAAAAGGAACTAGCTACTCATTATCACAAAGTTTATAAGAAAAATAAAGATGAAACATAGGGAGAGAGAGAGAGATGTGGTCTTCTTCTTCAGCAATGAGAGATGAAAGCCGCATTCGCCGTTTTCTTTTCTGTGGCTGGCTTCTCTTTTATGTCTCCCGCACACAATGAATCCCTTCTCTTTACCCGTCGATTTGACCTTTATTCTTTCGGATTTTGGAAAAACTCAAAACTGGAAAGTTGTAGATATTTTCAATATCGTTCCATAACATCTTGAATCATTGAAATCCAAGCTTGTACGAGAGAGATATGCCCAAAATACTGAAGGTAGGTCTGTTTACCCGATTTTCAGATTTGATACCAATTTTGTTCCTTAGACCTCCACCTGTTTTCAATTTGGCTAAGATCTCACTTTTCATGATTTCTTGGGCAGCAAGATTGAATGCCATGATTTAAAATCCACCAATATATAATATATTTGCCAACTTTACTCCATATTATCTCTAATATCCAAAATCTCCTTATTCCTGAAAAATACACAAAAATACTCAATTAGCTCTCTTTAATTAAATAACTATGGGGAACTAAATCAAATAAATAATGGTAAATGCATGCTTATCAAAATCTCCTTATTCCAGAAAAATACACAAAAATACTCAATTAATTCTCTTTAATTAAATAAATATGGGGAATTAAATCAAATAAATAATGGTAAATGCATGCTTATCAAATACCCTCACATTTGAGTGTTTGCTAGTCCTCGAGCAAAACAAAACAATAAAAGTAATACAGAAAATAAAGAAAGAAAAACCTAACTCACTTTCGTAGGAATCATGGTTGCACTTAGCATGTGCAACAAGTCTTTAAACCCCTAGGTTACCCTAGTGGACAAGTTGTGTCTCGTGAGTGTTTGCAAAGAATATACACACAAAATTCTTAAGTGCTCTTCTAATTATTCGCGGTAGTAAGTAAGAGTAGAAAGATAGATTCCAAGACAAAGACACTCCACTAAAGATTAAAGGGAAAATAGGCACCCCCACACTTAAGCTCTTTACACCCTCTCTTGAGTCTAGCTCTAGGCAAACAATTCAATCGAGAAGTCTCTTCTTATCTTCAGTCTACCAGTTCATCCTTAAATAAAACTAAACTAGATACCAAATAATACCAAGAACTCAAGATCTAATCAATATTGACCTTCTTAGACATTTCACCTTTATAAGCACATTAATTCACTTCTTTCTTTAATGGTCACAGTGCCAGTCTGTGCAATGTCTTGCCTCTTAAGCTTTCTAGATAGCCTATGTCACGAGTGTTGGGTAAGCCGCTCTCAAGCCAGATGGCCTTAAGGGACTAGGTGTAGAATACCCCTCGAACTTACTTACTCAAGCCAACTAGGCTACAGGTGGACCAAAGATACCCCAACTGTTTGACGCGAGGCACGATGTTGGTGACACCGAGACCCGGTTACTAAAAAGGAGGTCTAACCTTTAAACTTCAACATTTTTTTTTTCACATTTTACTTCAATTCACTTCACATTTAAATAGTCTAAAATCGGTCTCAACTTGTCACCATAAGCACAAGGCAATACAAGATAACTAGATGGTCAAACTTTTTGGACTACCTGGAATTCCTATTTTCCGATTCAACCTCGGTCTCAAAATGTAAAACCTATTACTATTCTCTCAAGAGGGTGTTCATTACATCAGATGGGATTTCTAAAACACTTAAACTCTCATTTTGTATCTAAGCAAGGAATTAAAACATTTATCTTACCAAAGCCAGAAAAAATTGGGCACTTTTTATCTTTGTGACAATGCTCTACCAACTATCAACAAGTCTTACTCGAGTTGAGACCCCCCCACACTAAAATTATGCAATGACCTCAGTGCATGCAAAAAAAATAATAGAAGCAAATAGAGGAAAGAGTGTACCCGATGTTTGAACTCATGATAGAGCACGCAACAGTAAAACCTAACAACAAACAAAGAAAATAAAGGAAAAAGAACAAGAAATAATATCTAAATATATGGGTTGCCTCCCATAAAGCGCTAAGTTTAGAGTCTTCAGTCAGACTCAGTAAGAAGCAGCCAATGGAGGTGGAAGCTCAAATCTAAATGTGAAGAGTCTTGCTTCAGTGTTGCGCATTAAATGCGCAACATTGAGTTGCGAACTGCTCAAATTGAGCCAGAAAGTAACAATAAACTACAGCCGTTGATTTAAAACATGTGAAGGTTTAGTGCTTTAAGTAGGTAAACCGGTTCGGCTCAAAATATTTTAAAACCAATTCGGCTAAAAACTAAACCAAACCACTCAATTCAAAAGTTTCAAATTGAGGGAAACTAGGTCGTCTTCTTCATTCTCTTGAGAAGCAAATCTGAGAGGAGAGAGAAAGAGAGATCCGCGCGCTACGCAAGGGGTTTTCCGACGACGACAAAGATTTTCCGACGAACGAACTAAGGAGAGAGAGAGTCTGCGAACGAGAGGAAGTCGTCTCCTTCATTCTCAAACTCTCTAAAGGGAGACTGTATGTGAACGAGAGTCCGACAAAGCTCCGGTCCAGGTTGAGCTCAGGCTTCAGACGACGAGGGAGAGAGAGGTTGTTGGTAATACATCAAAAGTAATTCAATTCAATTATTTATGGGGGAAATATTCCTTACCTGGATTCGCTTTCCCTTACTTGAAGTATTCGCAGCGGAAGTCTAGATCCACGTTCTCGTTCCACCACCAAAGATTTACCGGCGAGATTCCACAATCACTGGGGAAGGGAATAATATCCACAACCCAAATGCCGTGGATTAATGGAATGAAGATCAAAAACTAGGAAAGAAAAATTTCTAAGCCTGCGATTCTAAGAGAGAGGGAGAGAGAGATGGAGCCGCCGTTTCTCAGAGATTCGCTCGTGCGAATGAATCACTCAGTTACTTACTCACTAATGCGGTGGTTACCAAAATATATAACCCTATTTTGTAACCGCCCTAATAGTGAGTTTCCAATATTGCCCTTGGGCATTTAATTTATTAATCAAATTAATAAATTCCAACAGCTCCCACTTGCACAAGGGCAAGTGTTAATCTTTCAATGTGTCCCAGACACACTTGTATATCCCAGATATACACATTCAATCTCTCCGCTATGTATCCCGAGATACATAGACCTCTTGTGTCCCGGACACACATGCATATCCCGAGATATACATATATATTGATCTCTTCACTATGTATCCCGATACATAGACCACCTGTGTCCCAGACACTAATATCCACAAGTCATACTGGCAAAATGGGTTGTGCGACCGGTGATATACCTGCACGCGTGAGCCCCAAACTAGAAACCTTCCCAGAAGGCCAGAATGGCACATCACTCATAGAAACAAATCAAATAAGCATTAGTATAACACAGTGTCCTAGGTTTATTCAAACTCACCGGACTAAAGGTATCTCGATCCCTCCGAGAGATCACCTTCTTGTCCTTAAAATGTTCACTCTACCGTAACACATAAAGTTGGCGCCGACAAACACTTTTTAGGGTGCGATTGAATCAAACCTTTCCTTTCGCCCGGACCATCACTACACTTAGGATTGACTCCTTTTCCGGTAGTGCCCCTTTAGGTCGAATCAATCATGACCATAGGTAACACCCCAAAGTAGCCACATCAACCCTTCGTTTCATGATGTCGTCGAAAGTCACTAAGAACACTAATGGACCATAAGGTCCAGGACTCACACAATGAGAGGAGCAGGGATCCATCCTCTTATTTCCAATGATCGCTAAGCACACATAGTATGATATATGTGCTATGGTGGAGCATTCTATATACAATAGAACGTATGTCCATCTCAACACCATACAGGTCTTAGTCTAGTCGCAACCTCTTGCGCCTAACCCGAGTTTCTTTATTGTCGCCATTCTAGCGCCACATAAAGTACTCGCACTTGGCTCCTATAGGCAACATGAATAGTGGGAACATTCATGTCGATTCTCTTTACAATAGTGAAATTCATCTTGAGTCCAAATCAAGGCGACATCATGATTATGAATTGACCTACACAAAGTCATTCACAATCCGTCTCATCTCTGCTCGCCTCCAAGGCACCAGAGGCGAATGCTCGTGTGAGTGAGCCATTCTCTTGCCTATTGACATATCTTGTTTTATGCTAGCAAAACACAATCACACAGAAAGTGAATAAAAAAATGCTGGAATGAACTCATATTATTCATTAATAAGAAAGTCTCAGTACAAAAATAAGTCACAATCTACGCAAGCCCAAGGATTTTACATGAGAAATAAAAACATCCTTGGCTATAGGTTTGGTAAGAGGGTCAGCTACCATCTGACTAGTAGATATGTGCTTAAGTACAACTTTCTTCCTTGATGTAATGTCTCTAACAAAGTGATATCTCAACTGTATATGTTTGGTCTTCCCATGATACTTGGGGTCCTTGACATAGCTAAGAGCTGTCGTACTATCACAATAGACAAGGGCAGCCTCTTTGGATGTCATCACAATCCCAGTATGTCGAAGGAATCTCCTCAACCAAACAGCCTCTTGAACCGCAGCTGAGCATGCCACATACTCTGCTTCCATGGTCGAGAGGGATATACAAGCCTGCTTCTTGCTACACCACGAAATGGCCCCGCCATTCAGCAAGAAAGCATATCCGGAGGTTGATTTGCGCTCATCGATGTCTCCAGCCCGATCGGCATCACTATAGCCAACTAACCGCAAATCTGATCCTTGGTAACACAACATGTAGTTACTCGTTCCTCCGAGATATCTCAATATCCTCTTGATCGCTTTCCAGGTGCTCTATGCCTGGGTTTGATTGGTACCGACTAACCAAACCCACTGCATAACAAATATCCGGCCTAGTACACATCATAGCGTACATAAGGCTACCCACTGCACTGGAATATGGAACTCTTTCCATCTTGGTTTTCTCCTCTGAAGTCTTAGGACCCATATCAAGGCTCAAATGCAAACCCTTCTCCACCGGAGTATCAATTGGTTTGCGGTTGTGCATCTGTATCTCGTCAAGACATTGTCAATATAGGTCTCTTGAGATAAACCCAAGTAATCTCTTTTGCCTATTTCTGACAATCTTGACACCAAGCACATAGCTTGCTTCACCCATGTCCTTCATATCAAATACGGAGGACAACCATTTCTTAATGGTTTCCAATAGCTCCTTGCTAATGCTAGCCATAAGTATGTCATCTACGTACAGTG
Organism: Hakea prostrata; assembly: GCF_041222555.1. Lineage (NCBI taxonomy): Eukaryota > Viridiplantae > Streptophyta > Magnoliopsida > Proteales > Proteaceae > Hakea > Hakea prostrata. The sequence goes on from NW_028291124.1 coordinate 51,610, forward strand.
TCAGAATGACATAATTATTATCAGATCTCTTGGTGTAAACACAATGGTCTTCCTCAAGCATGGAAAAACCATTTTCCATCATAGCTTGGTGGAAGCGCACATTCCACTGTCTAGATGCTTGCTTTAAGCCATATATGGACTTCTTAAGCTTGCACACTTTGCGCTCAAGTCCATGTGCTTCAAAGCCTTGAGGTTGATCCATATAGATCTCTTCCTCAAGTTCTCCATTGAGAAAAGCAGTTTTTACATCCATCTGATAAAGCTCTAAGTCCAACCGAGCAACAATGGCTAGTATGAGGCGAATTGAGGCAAACCTAACCACAGGGGGAAAAGTTTCCTCATAATCAACACCCTCTCGTTGGGTGTAGCCCTTAGCCACTAAACGAGCCTTGAATCTCTCAATAGATCCATCCGCCTTTCTTTTGATCTTGAGAACCCACTTGTTCCCAATCGCCTTTCGGCCTGGCGGCAAGTCAACCAAGTCCCAGACATGATTAACTTTCATCGACTCCAACTCTTCCTTTATTGCTTTTAACCATTCCTTTGAGCTTGACCCCGCAAGAGCTTCCTCGCACGCTCTTTGGTTCATGCTCATCGACTGAAATCATCTCACGGTCGATCTCTTCAGGAGTTACCATGTAGGCTTCATCCTCTATGTCAAAACGTCGACGAGGAACTAGCCCGCGCCCACTACGGCGCAAGTGCATGTCGATTGCTCACCGTCTAAGGTAGCTATCACATCTGCACTCCCACTCCCACTAGGATCTTCCGGATGAACCCTAGGTTCATTATCCGGAATCCGAATCCTCGGAGTGACAAGACCACTATCTTGTATCTCAAAGAATTCCGATGATTCTTTGTTAACTCCTGAAAGAGATGGAAAATCATTCTCCAAGAATGTTGCATCCCTAGACTCAAGTTCCGTTCTCCTCTCACTCTCATCTAGTCCAATGAAGACATGGCCCTTTGAGGGTTCGGAATATCTCACAAAGATACACTTTCTTCCTCTCCGGGTCCAAGCTTTCCATATTGGTGAGAAGTAGAGTGAACATATGCTGCACATCCCCATGCGCGCAAGTAACTCAAATCCGGCCTTCCTTCCGGTCCACAACTCATATGGTGTGGAAGGAACCGATTTGGTTGGAACTCTGTTGAGGATATAGGCCGCAGTCAGCTAAGCATCTCCCCAATAAGAGATGGGTAGATTTTCCTGCGCCATCATGGATCTCACCATGTCTAGCAAGGTTCTATTCCTCCTCTCAACGCAACCCCATTTTGCTTGTGGAGTCCCCGGAATAGTAAGTTGTCTAGATATCCCCTTTTCATCACATAACCCTTTGAACATATCGGAGAGATACTCTCTACCTCTATCCGTTCTAAAAGTTTTAATCCTTTTATCTAACTGATTCTCAGCCAAGCTCATGAATTTCTTAAAACATTCCAGAGCTTCTGACTTATGAGAAATTAGATAAATGTGACCATACCTTGTATAGTCATCTATGAATGTGATGAAATATGACTGTCCTTTTCTAGTATGCACATTCATGGGTCCACACACATCTGAATGGATAAGTTCTAAAGGAAGAGAGGCTCTCAAAGCCTTTTTAAATGGTTTTCTAGTTGCTTTTCTTGCTAGACATGACTCACAGGTTGGCAAATCAGATAGTGAACCTTGGCCTAAGAGACCTTCTCTTGCCAACCTGTTCATCCTATCTAAGCCAATATGTCCTAGTCTAGCATGACACAAATTAGAATCAATACACACAGTATTTTGGCAAACAAAAGCACTACTAGAATTAAATGAATAATCAATTGTATCCAATACAATGAAACCATTATCAAGAAAACCATAACCATAAACTGTATCACCCAGATACAAAACCAAAGAATTGTTTTCAAACACAACTCTAAAACCATGTCTTAAAAGATAAATAACAGAAACAAGATTTCGCCGAATGTCTGGAGTATACAGCACATCATGGAGTAACAGCGTCTGGCCACCTCGCAAAACTAATTTGCATGTGCCTATGCCATGAACCTGCACGCTTGAGCTGTTCCCCATCGTTATTCTTTTGCTTCCTCTTGGAATACGACGGTATTCCACGAAGCTCGAGCGTTCCCTTGTTATGTGTTCCCGTCGCACTTTGAATCAACAATCCACAAAGGATTTAGTTCAGCAAGCATAGTAGAACTTGTTACATAACAAGATGAGGTATAACACACAGTACATACCTCTTGCTCAGTGCAATCACGAGCAAAATGACCAGGCTTACGGCACTTGAAGCAAATCAAAGCTGATTTCTTCTTGCCAGCACTAGTCCCCCTTGAACGCTTGGGCCCACTCTTGTTTTTGTTCCCACCCTGGTTACTTTGCTTGGACGGCTGAGGTTGAGCTTTCTCTCTCTTGCGCTTGAAGCTTGCACCCTTACTAGTACTAGCTTCAGCAGCAAATACATCCGTTTGAGGGGTATCGGCCAACATCCGATCCTCATCAAGCTCAAGGTGCTTGGCAGCTTGATCGAAAGTCTTGACCTCATCAGCATGAGTCAAGAAGATCTTCATATGCTCCCAAGTCTTTGGCAATGACCTGATGACTGCGGAGACTTGCTCCTCATCAGTCTTCTAGGGCCCACATGCGCTCAACTCACTAATCATGTTAGACATGATGGTTATATGCTGCCTCATGGTGTGACCCTGGCGCATCTTATAACCGTCAAAAGTGAGTCCGAGCTGGCGGCCTCTTGTGGTGGATGTCCCTCCATACTGGAACTTCACAGCCTCCCACAAAGACTTTGCAGTCCTATGCTTCTCATAACGAAGCATCAGGTCATCCCTCATGGAGCTCAGGATTGTAATCCTGGCTACCCGGTCTTTCCTCTTCCTAGCATTGTATGTATCAAGGTCCCTGCGATGCTGTGCAGTGGTACCTTCCTCAGGTGGGTTCATGGTCTGGTTTATGGTCTCCAGCATATCCTGCTCTTCCAGGAGATATTGCACCTTTCGGTGCCAGAGGTCATAATTCCTCTCATTCAGCTTATCTCCTTTAGTGAGGTCAGCAACAATGCTCTTGGTAGCAGCCATTTTTTCTAGAGATATTACATACAAGAATGAGTTCAATAAATCTAGCATAAAACACAACTCATGCAACAACAAATCACACTAGCATAGTCAACCTATGGGATAAGCACTTAAACCAAAAGAGATGCTTAAAAAAAACATTCAATCAAATTCTCATGCAAACCCACATAGACTTATACACTAGCTTCATTCTGTGCAAGAAACATGATTGATAGACCCATAAATAAAAAATAGTTTTATTAAAATAAAACATGCAATCATGTTAAAGCTATGAAGTGGTTCACACAGAACACTTCTACCTCATTAGCTCCCACTAGGCCCCAATAGGCCCTCAATGCCCAAACATCACACAGATTGTCGGGCCATTGGTGTCCAGTAAGTTAGAAACACATTCTGAACTGGACAGACCAATATCCAAAAAAATCCATCCCCCAGACGGACTGCTGTCTGCCCAGACGGAATTCCGTCTGCCTTTTATGCCCAGACGGAAATTCCGTCTGGCATTCTGTGACCAGTCGGATGACCGTCTGGCCCAGACGGATGACCATCTCCCAGACGTAAATTCCGTCTGGGTCACTGTGACTACTCTGATAATAGACGGACGACCGTCTTGTCAGACGGTCGTCCGTCTGGTCCACAGTGACCAAAAACGGCGATTTTTCAATTTTTCTTGAACGAATTTTTTTCCCAAAAACACATGAAAAAATCCAACAACAAATTTTAAACAAAAAAATTATCATCATGGATTATCAATTCATGCAAATCTTCATTAGGGAAATTCACAAGGATCTCCCACTTGGATCCGAACCAAAATAAGGGTTTCCATAAACCCTATCAATTCTCCCATGGGTTTCGTATTAAACCCTTGATCCTCCCATTGGATCCATACAATAAAATTAAACAATGGGGAGGAACAAAAAAAACGTGGGAACCAATGGCTCTGATGCCAATGTTGGTAATACATCAAAAGTAATTCAATTCAATTAATTGATGGGGGAAAGATTCCTTACCTGGATTCGCTTTCCCTTACTTGAAGTATTCGCAGCGGAAGTCTAGATCCACGTTCTCGTTCCACCACCAAAGATTTACTGGCGAGATTCCACAATCACTGGGAAAGGGAATAATATCCACAACCCAAATGCCGTGGATTAATGGAATGAAGATAAAAAACTAGGAAAGAAAAATTTCTAAGCCTGCGATTCTAAGAGAGAGGGAGAGAGAGATGGAGCCGCCGTTTCTCAGAGATTCGCTCGTGCGAATGAATCACTCAGTTACTTACTCACTAATGCGGTGGTTACCAAAATATATAACCCTATTTTGTAACCGCCCTAATAGTGAGTTTCCAATATTGCCCTTGGGCATTTAATTTATTAATCAAATTAATAAATTCCAACAGAGGTTAAGGTTCCTGCATCTGCTTCTTTCTCAAATAACCGAACGAGAGAGAGGTCTGAGAACACTTCTTGGAACGACGAACACAGAGGGTCTTTAGGAAAAAAAAGAAGAAGAAAGCTTAAACAACCTGCATTTCGGTTCCTTGGTAAGCCATAAAATCGAACAAAGTTTCCTGTTTTTTTTATAGTAATCGTATACTTATGTTTAACTAGGAAAGGTTTCTATTGATGCTGCTACTCTGTTCTTTGAAGATTTTTACTGTCCAAGGTCTGAATGCTAGTTTTGTGAATTGAAAGTGCTACTGTGCCATTCATAGTTACATTATGTTGTTGATTGAATTTCTTGTAATCCTTCTCAGTCTAACATATTTGTATGTTCTAGCTTATTTAGAAAACATAAGATTTTTGATGACGTAACAATTTGATTTGTATATATGCTCATCAATGGCCCTACAGGCCCAACCATGGGAAAGGAAAACATGTGCTTTGGTTTGTTTGAAGAGAAAAATTGAGAGAACTGTATTATCAGTTTCATATTTTATAAACATGATTTCCCCCTTCTCCTGCTTGGGTGTTGAGGACTAATTTTTTAGCACTCTTCCAAACTGGACATTTGTCTCTTTAACAGTAGTCTATCTGTAAATATGCATATCAATGATAACCTCCAATTTCAGATATGTATAATAACCTTTCTACCTTGTTAGCCATTTTCTCAAAGCCCATCTTATCCTTAATGTAGATGGAAATTGGCTTCAGTAAAATTCAGGGCAACTCGGATTTTGAGACTTACTTTGAACTGAAGGAATCTACCAACTTTTAACTTGTAAGTCATTCATTAATTAGGTGCTACCTGGTCTTCAACCCAGAACTAAATGAGGTGTTATAATTTTAATCACAAAAGTTGGTGCAGCAACTAAACATTTCATTTCTTAAGTTATAGTCTTTGCAATGTGTTTTGTTGCTGATTGTCAATTCCAAACTGATTGGGCTTTGTAGAACTGGGGCATTTTTTATTGTTCTAAATCTTATGGGTTTATCATTTCTTATATGGATTAGGTTATGACACTGGGTCATTTCCTAGCATTGATGAGAAGAGACAGCACTTCCATTCTCCATTCACTTTAAGTTTTAACATGAATAATGAGTGTGATCACTGAGATTAATACCCATTTACTATTTTTGCTTTTGAATAATGAATGTGATCACTGGTGAATTTTAGCACTAATGTTACCGTAGTAAGTTACAGATAATATAATCACAAGTGTGGTTGCTATTATTGTGATCTATTTATAAGTCCATAACAAGTGAAGTTGTACGTCGTTCATTTGTGCAATTTTCAATTTAATTTGTTGTGGTTGAGCATTTAATTCTTTCTCAGAAAATGGTAAGCTCCTGGTCTATGTTTCTTTTTATGGATGAATAAAGAATTCATTAACCAAAGGAGAGAAAGGTGGGGGAAGAGACTACCAGAGCAACCAGGCTGGAGACCTACAAAAGCCAGGAAGGCTCAAGCTAAAAGTGAACCAAAGGGGGAAGGTGAAACAATGAAAAACCAAGTGACCAGAGGCCAAAACTACCATAGCAAGACCTAAACTTTTTCCCCCTATTCTATTTCTTCTCGGAGACTTAAAAGTCCATGATGAAGGCTTTGTCTATATGGTGGCGGCCTTTGTTTGTGCGGTTACTTCTCCTACAACCTTCGAGCTCTAAAACAGGGAGGGATTGGGGTTTTGGTATTGAGAGGACCCTCTAAATCCTGCCCATGATCGGTGTTACTAGTCTCAAATGGAGAAGCAAGAGGAACTGAAAAGAGCACTTCTGTGTATTGAACATTCTATGCCAGTCTTAAGTCTTGAGCTCTTTTAGTTCTGGACTCAGCTCTCTAATTGCTTGCAAGTTGCAACAAACCACTGAACCTTTTGAGCCTAATTTTGACTTATATTTGATTAGGTAGTTGGCTTAGGCTTCATTGCGTAGTTCATGTTTTGTCCTATCCAACCCAAGATGCACACTGAATGGGCAATGCCAGTTTCTGCAGATTAGGCTGGTCGATTCCACCCTCAATCAGATACTATCACCCAGAACTTATGCATGGCCCAATTCTTTTAAATATGTGCTCTCCCATTTAATAAACTTAAACCGTCTTCACTTTGCATCAATGATTACTTTCCATGGTACTAGCAACAGCCCATTAAAAATGGACACACTTTTGTCCCATTTAGATTGCTTGTTAGCTCAAGTCTTTTTATGATTGGATCGTTTAATATATATATGTTCTTGGGATGAGTTCTTTTGTTAGCTCATTGCGTATTCTTTTTCTTCTTAATTTTCTGTGGTCTTTAGCCTTATTTCTTTAATTGTGGAGGTAAAATGTAAATAGATTTTGTATGTTTATTATACTGGGTTTGAAACTTATCATTTAAATTCTGTTGTACCCTCTATTACTTAATAAACTTCATTTAAAGATCCAGCAATTATCACCCATTTTTCTATTTATTACAATCTGATCAAGCTTTGCTGAAGAACAGGCAAAATTTGATCAAGCAATCTGATCAATCTACTAGGCCTGCTACTGCTGAAGAACAGGCAAAATTTGCTGCGCTTCACTTGCAGCAGAAGGGCTTGAAAGCTTGCCGAGAATTTCTCTCAAGCAAGGTCTCTTCAGATGATGTTGATGAGGAGGAGTTAGTGGATGATGATAGTGATGAATCAGAGCAATTCAAGTTTTTTATGGGGATTTTTAAAGATGACAGTGATTTGAGGAGTTATTATGAAAAGAGCTGGGAAAGTGGAGAGTTTTGTTGTTTGGTTTGTTGTGGAACTGGAAAGAAGGTCGGAAGAGGTACAAGAGTTTAGTTGCACTTGTTCAGCATTCGACAGCAATATCAAAGACCAAGAGCAGGGCAGCGCACCTAGCATTTAGGAAGAGTATCTGTCGGGTTCTTGGTTGGGAAATTCAGACTTCTAGATGATGTTGATGGGGAGCTAGATCAAGGGGACCACAAGGGAAATTGTGGAGACTCTCTCTGGAGGATGAATAACTGTGTTAGGACTTAGGAGAGGACCCAAAAACCAGTAGTTTTAGATGTTCCTTGACTTCCTTCTACTTATTTCTTAAAAAATCAAATTGGTCAATTTATCTTATTTATTTGGTTTTCTTTGTAGAGCTAAAACAGGTGGGGATGGTTATTTTTAATAACAAATTATGTGAATTGTTTCCCTGCCAGAAAATGTACATTGTCTGCTGAAACCCAATAAAACGAGTGGGGATGATTTCTTAACAAAATATCTTATTTCGTACATTGACTACACTCTTATTGGGTAATTTTACAGACAAGGTGGATTTCTCTGAGAATAAGACTTCATTCTTCCATTTCAATAGTTTTGCGTTGCATTTGTCTCCTCTAAATCCCTATATAGCTCATTTTTTTTATGTTCTAAACTCCTAGAGACTCGCGATCTTTGTTAGGGACTTCGCGTTGTAAGTAGGGCTTGACTTCTGGAAGTTCATATTCTCGAGTCTTGAGGTTATGAAAGTTACTAAGGCCTACTTTGGCAAACAAAATGCTGTGAACAATAACAATTAGGAAGCGGGATACACTGTTAATTAAGATTAAAAGTAAGAAATGGAATTATCAATTTTTATCCGGATTCATAAATACTCTTGTAAAATATATAGGAAAAAGAATGAAACTGAGAAGCCACATACGGTAAATTCAACAACTTAAAAACGCTTGTTTGACATTCACAGATCCACTAAACCAGATGAAGAATCAAACAAAATCCTAGGACTGAACTCCCTCATTTCAGGCAGCAGCATCAACATCAGCTGCAGTTAATCCCACAACCAAATCAACAAAAGCACCAACAACAGCAGCCAGGTTTTTTAGTTCAACAGCAGCACCGGATGCCAATTCTTTCGCATAACAGGCTTCCTCTGCCAGCTTTTGGTTCTGTACATGCAATCCACTGTTCTCCCCCATAAGTTGAACATGTTCTAGTCTTAGTATTTCATTCACAATCTCCTGCTTAGAAAAATTAATAAAGCTAACTCAGCAACAAAACTGAGTGACAGTTAATTTATTTGTTTATATTTGGCAGGAGGCAAGCGAGATTATGCAAAACATAATAGAAACAAAGACTGATACACCAAGATGTGTATAGCCATGCCATATTCTCAGTTATCCCCTATTTACTGAAAAATGTCTTTTAGTTAAAATATAATGATTTTTTTTTTTTTTGTGGCAAAAAGAAGTCTGTTATGTATTAAAAAGTAAACAATAGGAGATAGAAGAAATGGTACTCTTAAGGATCCTTCGAACTCTCTAAACCTTTAATGAAAAGGACTTTGCAGCCACAAAGGTAAACTACAAAAATTACAAAACAATGAGACTGGTGACCAAAGTATAAGAGACCATAAACCTGAGAAACATATGGGAACAACATATAATAAGAATGTACAACATGGGCAACCTTCTCCTTTCTATGTATTCATGTGTCATCCAATTATCCTTTAACTGATTCTTATAAGAAACCAGGGTATAAGCTGCCTAACATGAAAATGATAGATGAAAAGTGGGGTGCTAAAATGATTGGTAACAAATCTTATCCTGCTTGACGCATTAATTTATTCTCCTTCCTTGTTAAAAAAAATTTCAAAAAGAAAACACCTTGTTTAGGAATTCAAATGCCAAGATTCCACAGCGTACACCTCACAAGCAAGCAATTTCACAAAAAAAAGAAAAAGAAAAAAAAAAGAACATCATCATCCAAGTCTAGCAACAATTTTTGAGAGTCTAACCACATAAGTTATCAAAGAAATTACCTAAAGAATATGAAATGGTTTTAGCAGTAAAATGTTAGAAGTCTCCATAGAGATAAGACCACAACCTGATAGATTTCCTCCCTTCAACTCCCACACCAAAACCTGACACATTCTTTCAGGATCACTAGAAACCAATTTGGATATATTCTATATGTAAATGACAGATATAACCTTGACAAGATAAATGCAAACGTTCAAACACATGAGCACCATTGGCATTGAAAATATTTTCGAACTTTAAAAGAAATTAGGTAGATTCATAGTGCACAGAAGAAGCAGCATCATGCACTCAGATCAAGAAAGAAAACATCATGCACAAGATATAGGGCAAGCATTGACTACACATATATAATACACCACCTAGTATCTACACCTAATAAAAACATACACAATACATAGATATGCATGCATGGTTGATCAAGGTGCCTATATCTATGATGAGGTGAAAGCCCTAAAAATTATTTCCCTCTACATGGACCAGTAGCAAGGGAGAGCATGTTGTTTCCATATCTGTCAAGTTTCACTTGTTGCTGTATGTGGTTTACTATTTTTCACATTCTAACTTCCCACAAGATAAAAATTGAAGTTGAACAACTAATATGATGACGCATAGCACAGCTGCACAGCTGCACAGTAGCACACTATTTCAGTACTTACTGGCGTATAAATCAGCCGTGAATTATTAGTTAACGACAACTAATGCCCCTGTTTTCCCTTGCTCATGAGCTAAACACAGGGCCAGTTTTAAATTTAATGGTTCCTTTTAGTTTCATAAAAATATAAAAGCCCTTGCTCATGAGCTAAACACAGGCAAGCATTGAAGGTTTTACAGCTTACCAAGGATTTAGAACAATAATAAAAGCCCCAGTTCTACAAAGCCCAATCAGTTTGGAATTGACAATCAGCAACAAAACACATTGCAAAGACTATAACTTAAGAAATGAAATGTTTAGTTGCTGCACCAACTTTTGTGATTAAAATTATAACACCTCATTTAGTTCTGGGTTGAAGACCAGGTAGCACCTAATTAATGAATGACTTACAAGTTAAAAGTTGGTAGATTTCTTCAGTTCAAAGTTAAGTCTCAAAATCCAAGTTGCCCTGAATTTTACTGAAGCCAATTTCCATCTACATTAAGGATAAGATGGGCTTTGAGAAAATGGCTAATAAGGTAGAAAGGTTATTATACAAATCTGAAATTGGAGGTTATCATTGATATGCATATTTATAGATAGACTACTGTTAAAGAGACAAATGTCCAGTTTGGAACAGTGCTAAAAAATTAGTCCTCAACACCCAAGCAAGAGAAGGGGGAAATCATGTTTATAAAATATGAAACTGATAATACAGTTCTCTCAATTTTTCTCTTCAAACAAACCAAAGCACATGTTTTCCATTCCCATGGTTGGGCCTGTAGGGCCATTGATGAGCATATATACAAATCAAATTGTTACGTCATCAAACATCTTGTGTTTTCTAAATAAGCTAGAACATACAAATATGTTAGACTGAGAAGGATTACAAGAAATTCAATCAACAACATAATGTAACTATGAATGGCACAGTAGCACTTTCAATTCACAAAACTAGCATTCAAACCTTGGACAGTAAAAATCTTCAAAGAACAGAGTAGCAGCATCAATAGAAACCTTTCCTAGTTAAACATAAGTATACGATTACTATAAAAAAACAGGAAACTTGTTCGATTTTATGGCTTACCAAGGCACCGAAATGCAGGTTGTTTAAGCTTTCTTCTTCTTTTTTTTCCTAAAGACCCTTTGTGTTCGTCGTTCCAAGAAGTGTTCGCAGACCTCTCTCTCGTTCGGTTATTTGAGAAAGAAGCGGATGCAGGAACCCAAACCTCTCTCTTCCTCTCCTTCGTCGTCTGAAGCCTGAGCTCAACCTGGACCGGAGCTTTGTCGAACTCTCGTTCGCAGACACTCTCCCTTTAGGGTTTGAGAATGAAGGAGATGGCTTCCTCTCGTTCGCAGACTCTCTCTCTCCTTAGTTCGTTCGTCGGAAAATCTTTGTCATCGTCGGAAAACCCCTTGCGCAGCTCGCAGATCTCTCTCTTTCTCTCTCCTCTCAGATTGCTTCTCAATAGAATGAAGAAGACGACCTAGTTTCCCTCGATTTGAAACTTCTAAATTGAGCGGTTTGGTTTAGTTTTCAGCCGAATTGGTTTTAAAATGTTTTGAGCCGAACCGGTTTACCTACTTAAAACACTAAACCTTCACATGTTTTAAATCAACGGCTGTAGTTTATTGTTACTTTCTGGCTCAATCTGAGCCGTTTGCAACTCAGTGTTGCGCATTTAATGAGCAACACTGAAGCAAAATTGAAATGTGAATGGTGAATGCTCTAAAGAAGTGGAAGAGTCCAACAATGTGTTGACTTCCTCAATATTTAGTTTAGATTCCCCAAATGGCAAGTAATGTTGTAGCGGATCATCAATAAGAATGTTTGGAATATAATCAACCACTACCTCATCAATAAAGTTAATTACAAAGCACTCTTCATCTCTATTTGGGCTTAATGATACATTCTTTATAGAATCTGAAATTGAGGACTCAAGAGCTTCAGGGAAGGGGGCTTTGGGAGTGTAAGATCCAGGAGTAGGACCCTCTACAATCGGAATGTGCAACCCCTTACAAGGAATTTGATGGGGAATACTCACAGGTGGTGTTTCTTTACTAGGCTTGTGTGCATTATTGCCAGTCTCATGGGTCAAATCAACGTCTTCTCGACTCTCAAGATCAATGGGCAATGACTTAGGAGTAGGCAAAGGTGCATAATATTCCTTCCCATTGCATGTCACAACAGAGATTGCTTGAACTTATTCTTTCCTAGACCCAATTTGATGATTAGGGTTACCTATTGGTTGACTAGGTAACTGACCAACCTCCCTCCTACAGATGGCATCAGCTGGTTGACCAAGTTGGATTTCCAATTTGTTAATGGATTGAGAATGAGAATGTAACAATTGAGTGTTTTGCTCTAGTCCACTAAGCGCCTTTAGCACCTTATCCTCAAATGATGAATTATATGAGGGTTGTGGAGATGATGGTAGCTCATTCCTATAGGCATTTTGTTGCACATTAAATGGAGGTGGCCTATAAGGTATTTGATTAGAGGGATTGGGCATTGAGTTTCGCCATGAAAAATTGGGGTGGTTTCGCCATCCTGGGTTGTAGGCATTGGATATGGATCATTACCCAATTTAGAGACTCCTTGGGCCAAATGTGCATGCTCCTTAACAAACTCAGGGTATTGTGTAGCCAAATAGCAGTCAGTGATATGATGGGATAGGCTAGAACATAAAGCACATGCTTCAACCTGATTAGGTGAAGAAGAACTTGTAGGAAGTTGAGATGGGGTTTGTTGTCCTAATGACAAGAGATAATCTAATTTCTTAGATAGCAAGTCAACCTTAGCACTCATCTCAACGGTAGGATTGATCTCATAGAGACCACTCCTCTTTGGTTGCCCAATGGATGGAATCTCAATCCTAGCTGCTGAAGCATGGTGTTGGGAGTTTTCACTAAGGGTCTCAAAAAGTTCCCATATCTCATTCTCATTCTTGTGCATGAAAGTCCCACCACAAGAAGAATCAACCATTTCCCTATGTCGGTCTCTAAGGCCATCATAAAAGCATTGAACCAATTGCCATTTAGGAATAGCATGGTGGGGGCACTTTCTAGGTAATTCTTTTAATCTTTCCCAGGCCTCATGAAATTGTTCTCCTTCTTGTTGGGAGAAACTCGTTATCGCTCTCCTAATGCTATTGGTATGGCCAATAGGGAAGAACTTTTTAAAGAACTCCTGTTGCATTTCTACCCAAGTGTAAATTTTAACATTGTCCAAAAGATAAAAAATGAAGCCAATGCTTAGCTTTATCTTTAAGGGAGAATGGGAAAAGAAGTAACCTTAAAGCATCAACTGAGAGGTTTTGAATTTTAACCGTGGAGGACACCTCTAAAAACTCATCTAAGTGCTTATAAGGCTCTTCATTGGCAAGTCCATAAAAAGATGGTAGCAGTTGAATCACACTAGATTTGATCTCATATTGAGCCGCCTCTATGTTAGGCAACTTAATACAAGAAACTGGAGTATATATCGTAGGAATGAAATGCTCACTCAAGGGCCTCATTGGAGGCTCATAGTTTGCCATGGTTCTTTGCCTTCTAAGGGTGGCCAAAGTCTCTTCTAACTCTAAATCAAGTGGAGTCAACTCAGGGTTTAGGGACGGACGACCATGCATACACACAAAAGAAGAAGAAAAAAAGAAGCTAAATAAGAAAAATTCAAAGAAAATAACTATAGCAAAAGGGAGAGTCTAGGACGTACTTGAAGCGCAATGCACGTGATCTTTCAAACAAAAGTTATACATGTGGGATCTGAGGGATGGGGATTTTTAAAAATTAACCTAAACAACACAATCTAATGTAAATATTACAATTGAAAAGTCCTAAATACAATTATATCTAAGAAAGAAAAGATAACAACCTAAACTAATTATCGAATCGCTACTCTTGCAGTTACCTACAAAACAAAAGAAAAAGAGATTAGTTAAACTAGCAAAGAAAAATAAAAAGTTAAAAACACTAAAATTACTCTAAAAATTATGCCTAATTGACAAAAATCAATCCTAGCAACAGTGCTTTGGTTCCTCGGCAATGGCGTCAAAATTTTTTTCGTGTCGCTAACCAATCAAAAATAAAATCCTATACTAATCTAGCAAGCAGAAAGTACGGGGTCGAACTGTGGGGAACTAAAAGGCTAAGTTACTAAGATTGAATTCAACAAAACTAATTGAAACTAAATCTATTAATTAATGCAAAAACGTTAACTATGAATATGTGAAGATCTTTGGGATTTCGAATCCCCAATGCTTTTCCCTAACCGATATAACTCTACACTTCAAAGCAAATTAAGGATGGTCTTCCTAGGTACGCCCTATCTTTGCAAGACTATCGTCCTTCGCGGAAGCTTGGCATGCTTAGTTCGTTGAGCTATAGAACATCTTTGGCCAAACTCAAACACAATCAACTAGAAGATATAGAACAATCAAATTAATGAAATAAGCATGGTTCATTTACATCCCAAAGAAAAGGAACTAGCTACTCATTATCATAAAGTTCAAAGAAAAATAAAGATGAAACATAAGGGGGGAGAGAGAGAGAGAGAGAGAGAGAGAGAGAGATGTGGTCTTTTTCTTCAGCAATGAGAGATGAGAGCCGCGTTCGCCGTCTTTTCTTTCTTCTCTATGGCTGGCTTCTCTTTTATGTCTCCCGCACACAATGAATCCCCTCTCTTTACCCGTCGATTTGACCTTTATTCTTTCGGAATTTGGAAAAACTCAAAACTGGAAAGTTGTAGATATTTTCAATATCATTCCATAGCATCTTCAATCATCGAAATCCAAGTTCATACGAGAGAGACATGCCCAAAATACTGAAGGTAGGTCTGTTTACCCGATTTTCAGATTTATTACCAATTTTGTTCCTTAGACCTCCACCTATTTCCAATTTGGCTAAGATCTCACTTTTCATGATTTCTTGAGCAGCAAGTTTGAATGCCATGATTTAAAATCCACCAATATCTAATATATTTGCCAACTTTACTCCATATTATCTCTAATATCCAAAATCTCCTTATTCCTGAAAAATACACAAAAATACTCAATTAGCTCTCTTTAATTAAATAAGTATGGGGAATTAAATCAAATAAATAATGGTAAATGCATGCTTATCAGAGAGATTGGTTGTTGGACCTAAAGCCTAGTTGGACATGGTTTGAAGGCATCCCTCCATGCTAGGTAGGTTGTTTGATGAGTTGTGAGAAGCCCATTCAAAAATATCGAGGTTTGGACCTTGAATTCCCTATTTTGGTTGGTCGACTGGGCCAGTCGACCAACCAATCGACCCATAGTGACAGCATGGTCAAAATTGTAAAACTCTGATTTTTTTAAAGGGATTTTGTTCTATTTAAAGGGTAACTCCGTGTTTTTCACTCATTATCAATTATAAGCCTCTGGAGAACGTGGGAAGAACTCTAGAACCTCCTCTTCGAAGCCAAGGAAGATCCTCAAGCATCCGTTTGAGTTTCTTCATTGAATCTTCTTCTACAAAGGTTAGTAATCGATTTGTTTATTCTTTGATCTATTCTCTCTTCTATTTCTTTCGATGATTATGAGTAAGGTATTACACTACTGTAATGGCCTCTTCTCTGATCCTCTTAGCCTTAGAGTGAATTCCTCATTCACTCTATGTTCTTGAAGCCATATGGTGATATTCCTTGTATTTGATCTAACCTGAGATCTTGATTACTCTTTCCTTAATTTTCCTACCTATCTTTATGATTGTGAGGAATGCCCCATACCATTACCATGACCCTCCCTTGCATCCCTATGATTGTTGTGTGGATCCCTATTTTCCCTTGCTCTCTGTGAATCTACCCTGGCTTTATTTTGAAAGAAATCTTGGTAACCTCCAAGAAAGGGTATCCAAATTGGGAACCATGATTTATCTTTTATTTGCTGGATCCTCCCCCAACACCTTTCTTGATTGTGAATTTCTATTACTCTTTCCCTAGAGCGAATCATTATTCTCTCTAGTCTTTCCATGAGATGGACTGTTTGCGATGAAACCCTAAATCTATGTTTCAACTAGAACTCTATCTTTTTGACCATGTTTGATGCCTAGACCTTCATAGATAGTCTTAGTATGTTTTGGGGAACTCCCTTTCAAATTCGGAGCAATTGGACTTCAAACCAAGAAGTTATGACCGATTTAGGGTTTTCTCGCCCGGTATTGTTCCTTGGGTTGACTGGACCAATCTGCCAACCAAGCTGCCCAAGCTGAACTTGTTTCTTCATCCGATTTGATCCGTTTGACTTCTAATCTTTTAGAGCTTATTCCTAATGATTGTTATATGCTTGTTTAGGGTTTGTTTGCTAGTCTTGGACCTCTCCTCTTTATTCTCCGGAATTGTTCAAAGATTTTTTAAGGTAAGGATGGTTGATCTCTAATTACCTAATATACATATCAACTTGTAATTGAATTGGATTAGATGATCATGCTACTGTTTTATTAGCTTTCTTATAATTATATTGTTGCTGTAGTTCTTCAACTACAATAGTACTTGTTTATGTGATTCAATTGTTATTTCAGTCACGTATGAATGATTATTGTCACGCCCTCCCAGCCGGTACCCTATCTGGCATACCCGAGAGTGTGATCCACAGCCCGAAGATCAGGTATCGAGTGATCAACCTCCCACATAAACAATAACATAATCATGAACAATCATAATAAAAGTGCGGAAGATAAATCATAGATCCAATAAAGAAAGAATGAATCATAAATGAATCAGAATACTAAATATAATCAGAGTATCAAACAGATAAGTAAAGCGAGGCAAAAATCCCACTTTACAACCAGCGGAAAAGTAGCTCTAAAGAATAAACTAGACAAAATCTAATCCCAGTAACAAGTACATTGGGTAACTAAATTGTTCTCCACTTTATAGACAACATCCTTGTAAGTGTAAATCTCATAAATAGCACAAGGACGCTTCCACTCAATGGTCGGACTAAGCATCGTACGGAGCATAACCACTCGCGGAATCTTCAGAGTAATTGTGGTAACCGCAATCACCTTCCCCGGAGATATGCCTCTTCGCCTTGCGCTTCTTCATAGGGACCGTCATAACACTCGGTACTGCAGGATAGTCTAACAACATTGTACAATAAAGGAATGAGTTTCAAAGAAACTCGGTAAGAAGGCGATTAAAATCCATAATAACATAAATGGCAGGATTCCAGAACACTCATAAATGCAATATGATATGAGACAAACAATGAATGAATGAATCTAACTCTATGTATGCTGGTCTCTATTGGCAGACATGCTTTAAGTCATAGCACCGTACTTCTTTAGGAAAGTCCACTCACATCCTCAACCATTTAAGATATCTTGGATTCTCTCACGGATCATTTCACCGGTCTTGAGCAGCCGATTGGTAAAGGGTCCTTCATCCCTCGGGACAAACCATGGCGGGGGTTAAGTCAACACACTCTCTCACAACCATTTGGTATAAGTACTTGGCGCATGTCGGGGTAAAACCTAGCCAAATGCAAGTCTTCTACTTAGTTACATCAAGTCGATCCGGATACTTCCATTCCTCGTCCCCGACGATCCTTTCCGGTATCCTTCACACTAGAGTCGGCGTATCCTATGGCACCGACCAACTCGGACTACGGACTCATCAACCCTATTGATCATCCACATATGGTAAACGGGAAGCTCTCACGTCCTCTCACGGGTTGGTTACCGGTCTTAAGCGCCCGTGAGCCCAAGTCTAATCATATGCAACCCTACCAATAAATGGCCCCCACAATGTGATTCCTGTCCTCTCACGGGTTGGTTACCGGTCTTGAGCGCCCATGAATCCCCATTGCTACCACGGGTCGTTCGGTCTCAATACCCCTCCGATTAGGGTCTGACATAACAGGACATCCTAGCCAAACACTACTAGACAATCCTAGATATGTCATCCAACAGTTTAGGAAGGTGTCCAGAGGGCATCTCCGGAAACATCCCATAATATTCCCGTAGTAGTCCAAGGACAGAAGTGTCTAAAGGACACCTCTCCTTTCCAAACCATACTTAAGCATACACATGCATCAATTCATATCATCACATATATGGTAACTTCATATATGGAAAGAAATCAGTAATTACAATCACTTGTATAACATTGGTAAGTAAATCATACATGAATCAATTTAATATGAATAAGTAATGCTACTGTAATCAAAGTTATGCAACAGTAGTATATCATTGTAAGAATCTAATTTAGGAAACATATTAATGATATTCAAATATAGAAACTAGATTCATGCTATCTATGTAATTAAGGAAATAACCATCCTTACCTTTTATAACTCGCAAAGGAATCCTAAGAAATCAAGTAAGATCTTGGCAAACTTGAGAAGAAGGTCCTAAACAAGTATATGCAACATATTAGGAAAGATCCCTAACTGAAAAGATATCAAAACATCCGAAAGCAGACCAAATCTGGAGTTGCTGTACTCATTGGTCGAGTGGATTGGTCGAGTGGTCCAATCGACCAATCAGTCGACCAATGCAGACAGTAGCCTATAAAATCAGAGTTTTAAGATATGAAATCCGAATTTGGTGGTTCAAAAGGGTACTAATCAAGGGGTAGACTACATCAGTAGTATTCTAACAAATAGGGGACCTCAAAACACCAATCAAATCAAGATATCAAGATCCAAAATAGGAAACAAAAAGTTACCATAATTAACTCAACCATGGATCTTGATGAATTTGAAATAGAAAACAAAGATAAGAACAATAGGAGGATGGATCATTGCTTTCGGTAATGAAAACATGAAAACATACATAGATCTTCATGGAATAAGGCTTAGAAGCATAAATCTAAATAAGGAAATAAAACCTACCATATATGTAACTATCATGCATCATGAAGAACACATAGTATGGTAGAAGAGAACAACTAGAAATCTATAGATTATGGATCATGGAAAGAAAACACAGTAATTAACTACTAACATGATCAACAAAGAAGATCCAAAGAGATCAGAATTTAGATTAGAAGTTTAACAGAGATTAAATCATGGTTTGATCATGATTCCTTCAAAAGCTTGCAATGATCATGGTTAAGATCATTGTTCTAGCCTCAAATCCTTAGGATGATCATGAGAACATGTTCAGAGATGTTTGCAACAGAGAATGCAGCATCTCTTCTACTGTCTCAACTCAAAAAGGAAAGAAAAACAAAGATGGAGGAGAAGAAGAGAGAGTAGACATACCTTTTGATGCAAAAAGAAGAGTTTCGACGAAGATCCGTCAAGAAAACACCAAGGATGCAAGAGAGATGACTTGCAGAGGTCTTTGGTTCGTTCCAGGAGGGTTTGGAGGCAGCAAATACGAAGTGGACTCGAGATTGGACTTAAATAGAGCAAGAACAACCTAATTGCCAAAGACAAGACTCATTGGTCGAGTGGATTGGTCGATCGGGTCCAACGACCAATCAACCGACCAATGCCGACAAGAAGACCAAAACAGGGAATTGAAGGTCCGGATCAAATCCAATCCTAAAGGGGTTTTGCACACAAGTCAAGTGACTTACCTAATAGGTAGAAATGCCTTCAAACCAAGATAGAGAGCACTCCAAGTCCATCAACTAATTAGATCTTCATCAGGATTCAGTTTCCATAAATAGAACCTCATCATCAACTTTCATGGATTCAAAGCCAGACACCAAGTCCTCTACTGGGATGGCCCAAAGCTGACTTCTTACTTTACTTCGGGTCATCGGACCTACAAATAACAAGGTTTCCGGGGTCAAGGTTAGGGCTGGGTTTTAGATTCTCCCCCCTTAAAGAAATTTCGTCCCCCCGAAATTGAAAGCGTACTCATGCTTCCAAAGAGGTAAGGAAACTTCTCCTTCATATCTTCTTCCTTCTCCCAAGAAGCTTCTTCAGGGGTATGGTTCTTCCACCGAATCTTCACCAAAGGAATGGTGCGATTCCGCAGCTGCTTGTCCTTCCTATCCAAGATTTCGGCCGGTTCTTCATCATAGGTCAAATCAGCACTAAGTCCTTCAGGTGCTTGCTGCAAAATGTGTTCCGGATTCTCTATGTATTTTCGGAGCATCGAAATATGGAACACATTGTGCACACCAGCAAGAGACGGAGGTAATGCTAATCGATACGCAACAGTCCAACCTTTTCCAAAATCTCGAAAGGTCCAATGTAACGAGGGCTAAGCTTTCCCTTAACATTGAATCTCATCACACCCTTCATTGGTGAGACCTTCAGAAAGACTTTCTCTCCAACTTGAAATTCCAAATCGGTCCTTCTCTTATCAAGATAAGATTTCTGTCTTGATCAAGGCAGACTTAATCCTTTCTCTTATCATATCTACCATAGCACTTGTAGCTTCAATCATCTCAGGACCTAAGACTTTTCTTTCACTCTGCCTCACCAAAGACAAAGGTGTCCTACAAGTACTGCCATACAAAGCCTTGAATGGAGCCATGCCTATTGTGGCTTGATAACTATTGTTATAGGCAAACTCAACCAAAGCTAGGTGTTCATCCCAATTACCACCCATATCCACCACACAAGATCCGAGCATGTCTTCCAATGTCTGAATTGTCCGCTCGCATTGTCCATCGACCGTGGATGATGAGCTGTACTCAAGTTCAATTGGGTTCCCAAGGCCTTCTCGCAAACTATTCCAAAACCTTGAGGTGAACCTAGGATCACGATCCGAGACAATACTCAATGGCACACCATGCATTCGAACCACATTATCCACATAAAGCCTTGCTAGCTTATCCAGAGTATGAGTGATCTTCATAGGAATGAAATGGGCTGATTTGGTCAACCTATCAACAATCACCCACACAAAGTGTCATTGCCTTTACTTGTCCGAGGCAAGCTAGTCACAAAGTCCATGGAGATATCTTCCCACTTCCAACTAGGAATAGGAAGAGGCTGAAGTAATCCAGATGGAGGTTGTCGAACGGCTTTCACACGCTGGCAAGTCTCACACTTGGCAACAAAATCATCAACATCCGCCTTTAGACCAATCCACCAAAAATGTTCCTTCAAGTCCTTGTACATCTTGGTGCTTCCCGGTGTACAAGAAAAAGACCGACTGGTGTGCTTCCTTCAATATTTCTTTCTTAACTTCTTCATTTGCAGGCACGCACGCCTTCCTCTAAACAACAAAGCACCATCCATGGATATACCAAAGTCGGGGTCCGACTCAGATTCGAAGAAATCTTCTCAACTTTGATCAAAAACTCTTGATCGAACTCTGCAGAGCAACAATCTTATCTCTAAGACCAGATCTTGCCGTCATGGCAAAAAGAATAAAATCAGAATTCTCAGGAGACGATTTCCAAATCAAAACTCTCAATAGAAGACCACAATGGTAAACTCAAAGCATTCAAATCCAAAGTCTTCTTCCTGGTTCTTCCTACTAAGAGCATCAGCAACAACATTTGCTTTCCCAGATGATACCGAATATCACAATCATAATCGGAGACTAGTTCCAACCATCTCCTTTGTCTCATGTTCAACTCCTTTTGGGTAAAGAAGTATTTCAAACTCTTATGATCCGTGAAAATGGCAATCTTCTCACCGTAAAGATAATGTCTCCAAATCTTCAAAGCAAAGACAACGGCGGCAAGTTCTAGATCGTGAGTGGGGTAATTCCGCTCATAATCCTTCAATTGCCGAGAAGCATAGGCTACGACCTTGCCATGTTGCATCAAGACACAACCCAAACCAATCTTTGACGCATCGGTATAAACTGTCATACCACCGGAACTATCGTATAGTCAAAACCGGGGCACTTGTCAATCTATCTTTCAACTCTTGGAAATTCTTCTCACAAAGGCGTCGACCAAACAAACTTCTCTTCTTTCCTGGTCAACTTAGTCATAGGAG
This sequence comes from Hakea prostrata, assembly GCF_041222555.1. Lineage (NCBI taxonomy): Eukaryota > Viridiplantae > Streptophyta > Magnoliopsida > Proteales > Proteaceae > Hakea > Hakea prostrata. The sequence goes on from NW_028291124.1 coordinate 73,418, forward strand.
CAGCCAACCGAGAAAAGTTCTCAATAAACCTTCGGTAGTAACCCGCCAATCCAAGAAAACTTCTTATTTCCGTTATCGACTTCGGTCTCTCCCAATCAGCCACAGCTTGGACCTTTTCAGATCGACACGAATACCTTCGGCTGAAACTACATGACCAAGGAATACCACTCTCTTAAGCCGTAAATCACACTTGCTAAACTTAGCGAACAACTTCTTTTCTCGCAACCTTTGCAAAGTGAAACTTAGATGACTCGCATGCTCTTCTTCGCTCTTCGAATAGATCAAGATGTCATCAATGAAAACAATCACAAACTTATCAAGCACATCATGAAATACTCGGTTCATGAGGTCCATGAACACCGCAGAGCATTGGTCAATCCGAAGGGCATGACTCTAAACTCGTAGTGACCATACCGCGTTCGGAAAGCTGTCTTGAAGATATCACTAGACTTCACTTTCAATTGGTGATATCCGGACCTTAAGTCAATCTTTGAGAACACAATCGCACCCTTCAACCGATCGAAGAGATCATCGATTCCGGGCAGCGGATATCTATTCTTGATAGTCAACTTATTCAACTCACGGTAGTCGATGCACAAGCGCATACTACCGTCTTTCTTCTTGACGAACAAGACCGGAGCTCCCCAAGGTGACACACTAGGCTGCACGAAACCTCTATCAATGAGCTCATTCAACTGATTTTGCAACTCTTTCAACTCAGAGGAGCCATCCTATACGGAGCTTTAGATACCGGAGCAGCACCGGGGACGAGATCAATAGAAAATTCGACATCTCTCGTCCGGAGGCACTCCGATAGATCATCGTGGAAGACATCAACAAAGTCGCAGACAACTCGACTTCATCGACTCTTTTCTCCACTATACCCTTGCCTTCAGATGAAGCATCATCCACTAGGGCATAGACTTGCATCAAGCAGCAGACAAGACCTTCTTACAAACCCTTCTCTTTTCACCCCGAAATTCAAAGACCGGACTTCCACAAATATGGAACTCGAATCTTCTTTGAGGAACAAAGGAACACAGCCTTGTGGGCTGTCAACCAATCGATTCCCAAAATAACATCGAAGTCCTTCATGTCAAGAATCACAAAATTGGCTTCCAAGTTCTTCTCACCAATCAACACAGGACATTTAGATAACCCCTTATCTAGTTTCACAACAGACCAAGAGGTGTACTAATCAATAAACAACTAGACAACTTCTCGGGGATTAGGTTAGTCTTCTTGATGAATGCAGATGACATGAACGAATGAGATGCACCCGTATCAAATAAGACAAATGCAGAAATAGAAGCGACTAACAATGTACCCGTAATCACATCATGGCTTGGATCCCGCTCAAGACTGAAATACTGAAAACTCTACCGTAGGGAGGAGCAGGAGCACTCTTCACCACCAGGGCAGAGCCTAAGGGCAGGCCGCTTCGGACAGGCACGAGCAAAATGACCAGCTTGCTTGCAGAGAAGCAAACAGGATTGCCGGATCCAACAGGGGTGGCTGCAACAGAGGGCTTCCGAACAAAAGGCCTTGCACTTGCACTTGCACTTGCACTTGCACTTGCACTTGCTGGTGGTCGGTTTCCGCCATACCGTCTAAACCGGCCGGGCTGCTGAAAACCCGTGTTCTCGACCTCACACTCTTAGCCCGAAAGGTAGGAGTGGGGTAGGGTGTAGGTCTCACAAAACGACGGTCATTGCGATCCACCAAACCAGAATTCCTTGATCGCCAAGGCTTTTGCACACGAGCACTTTCCTTCTCTCGTTTCTTCCAACTTCTTCGAGTTCCGCACCACTTGAGCATAGCTCACTATAGGCCGGACTCGTGAGGTAAGCTTTAATGGCAGGGCGCAGTCCTTTGAAGAACTTCTTTGCTTTGGCGAGGTCTTCCTTCAAAGAATCTGGAGCAAAGAAATGAAGCTCCTCGAACTTCCGTTGGTACTCCAACACGTACAGAGTTCCTTGAGTCGAATCATAAACTCAGCTTCCTTCGCATCCTTCACCGCCTCGGGAAAGTAGTTCATACAAAAAGCCTCTTTGAATAACTCCCAAGTTACAACTCCCGCATGCAAACCTTCCAAAACAGACGAGTGGAGATCCACCATGCATCGCCTTCTTGTTGCAACTTCCGTCAAAGAAACAAAATCTTCCGAGCTTCCGAGCATTGCAGATGTCGGAAAGCCTTCTCCAACTCACGAAGCCACTTGTTAGGAAACAAGGGGTCCTTGGTAACTCCAAGAAAAGTGGGTACTTGCATCTTCGTAAAACTCTCCATCAAAGTAGTATGAGGAGTTCCAACTAAACCTCCCGCATTCAGGATCGCGGCATGAGGATTCACATTAGCACCAGCCCGGGTCTCATTATGCAGAGTCATGAAACCCACCAACATCTCGGTTGAACCGAGCCGCTTGTCGCCGCATCATATTGCCCATAATATTGGCAATATCTCCGAAACTTCCAACATTCGGGGCACCAGGGATCTCATGAGTACCCCGATCAACATTTGGTATCTCACCACCTCCATGAGGTACTTCACCACCTCCCCGAGGTATTTCACCACCTCCATGACCACCGGATTCACCACGCCCACTTCTCGTGAGTAACCATTCTCGCAAAACCGAGAACATCAAAATACCGAATTTCAAGATTCAACATAAACCACAAGTCCAAATGATTTGAAAACTTAAATCATGCTCAAATATATCCATATAGTCATCAAACAATATTCCATAAGGCAAAAATCACATTTTCCAAAAATTCAACAGCAAATGAGGTCACCGTGACCATTGGTCGAGTGATTGGTCGAGTGACCCAACTGACCAATGAGTCGACCAATGAAGACAAAATGCGAAAATTCGCATTATAAGCCTCATTTTCCACATTCCAACCTCATTCTAACTTCTTCCAAAGGTGAGAGAGCTCTAGGGAAAATCTCCAAGAGTTCCCACAAGTGTTCTTGAGGTGATTTAGTGCTTCAACAACAACACCACAACACACCATCTTCACAAACAAGGTAAATCTCTCATTCTTTCTTCCATTTTCATCTTCTCATGCTTGCATTTCAATAAAACCATGCTTTACTTGTATCCAATGCTAGAAATCATGCTTAGGAATGCTTAGAAACATATTCCCTAGGTTTTAAACACAATGCCATGCATAGACAACAAGTTTTAACACATTGGTGCTCATCTCGCAAAGTTTTATACCGAAATCGATATCTTTAGAAAAATTTCGTTTTCTCTCAAACCGCTTGAAATTTTCGCACGAGATCAAATGCTACATGCTCAAGATGACATTGTAGATAGGTCCATACAATTTGATTTAACCAATTTCAACTTTTCAAAAATCCAATTTTGACCTAAATTGCAAAATCCCCAAATTTCCTTCTTGCTGAATTTTTCGCTTTAATCCAAGTTTTCGATCGATTTTCATCAAAACAACTTCATAGACATGAAATTCCAAGTATTGCGCACATGCTAGTATGTTCAAATCAAATTTCCCCCAAATTTGAAATTTTCCGAAAAATTACGAAAATACCCTTTTGGCTCAAATCTTAAAATAGCACTAATTGGAATTGTCTCTTGTCTCTTTCACAGATACACCATGCAGAGGGGAGGGCGAGGAGGAGGTAGAGGTCGTGGTCGCATCGTAGGTGCTCTTAGGGGCAGAGGTCAGGTTCCTTTCGAGCCTAGAGAGGAGGTTAGGAGACCAGACATGTTTGACACACCTCGGGCCGAGTTCCCGTACGAGGCCTACTTCAGCTATCGCAACATCGAGATGGGACGTCTACTTCACTTACGCCAGCTCGTAGCCTTTAGGATTCGGCAGAGGTTCGACACATTACAAAGGACTCATCTCTTCACCGAGGATTTGCCGGTATACCCGGAGCTAGTGAGGTTGTTCTTCAAAGAACCTTACTTACACACAGAGGAGGCTCGAGGCCAGGGACATCCACTTAGACTTGTCCTCGGGAGCAGGGTCTTCCAGGACTCGCATTCGCTTCTCTACCCGGACACCGGCTGAGATCTTGCAGTTCCTTACTATCCACAAAGAAGTGTGTGGATACCTGCAGGAGCAGATCCGGACAGCCATCCGATGCCGTACGAGCTTCGCGAGATATGCTCCACGCTATGGGATAGCCGTCGATGCTTCACACCGTGGACTAGCGGACGGATGACGGGTTCTGCACGTATTATCGGTCGCATAGTCGGCCGAAACATCATGCCGAAAGCCGGACATCACCATCGGGTCACAGTGATGGAGGCCTTAGTCATCTACCGCATCTACATGGGCTTCGAGATCGATCTCTCCTACATCATTCAGCAGGTCATGCCGGACTTAGTTCTCGCGGCCTAGCATGCGGAACCTTTGCTATGGGAGGCTTCGACTTTGATCTTCAGGCATTTCGGGGTGAGTTTCGAGGATACACCGATGGACACTAGATCACAGGATACCCCATTGGGACTCGGACCATTCGTCGATGAGACTACATCGCCGAGAGATCTCCCGGTCCAGTAGGGTGAGGATGATGATGAATCGTAGGATGAGGATCGGGGATCGAGGATGGAGGAGAGGATATCGGTCCCGATAGTGATGATCAGGCCGGAGATGATGCAGATATGCGCGAGGGCCGAGCTCCGTGCATCACGAGTTTCCTTCATCGCACTTCGAGGTAGGTGGCCCTTCACATGCGCTTCCGGAGACTTCAGATCTTGGTGCACAGATGAGATCGATGACTTCCATGCTAGAGAGGATGGAGGTCGACAGAGCAGATGTACGAGAGGATGGAGTCACGACAGATAGGATAGAGCATCAGTGACTCAGCTAGCAGAGGAGTTCAGAGCATACAGAGATCGAGCAGATCACCTAGATAGACCGTACCTTAGGATTTTCCATTTATGCATTTCAGATGTAATCCTTGTAAAAACTTTTGAAATTAATGAAGTTCATTTTGTTTCTCTTTAATTATTGTATGTTATGCAACTTTCTTTTCCTTGCATTAGTGACATTTGTTCAAGTATAATTATGGTATGTTATTCGTAAATGTTCTGTTATGCCTCAAAGGTCAAGTTTCTAATTCAAAGGTTCTATTATTCACTTCTAAGAGTAGAGGAGTCATTTCAGATCAATGACTCAGAATGTTCAGTTGTTGTCTTTTGTGGTTAGGATCTCCTCGAACCTTGGGCTCGATACCAATCATGTCACGCCCTCCCAGCCGGTACCCTATCCGGCATACCCGAGAGTGTGATCCACAGCCCGAAGATCGGGTATCGAGTGATCAACCTCCCACATAAACAATAACATAATCATGAACAATCATAACATGAGTGCGGAAGATAAATCATAGATCCAATAAAGAAAGAATGAATCATAAATGAATCGAATACTAAATATAATCGTAGTATCAAATGATAAGTAAAGCGAGGCAAAAATCCCACTTTACAACCAGCGGAAAAGTAGCTCTAAAAGAATAAACTAGACAAAATCTAATCCCAAGAACAAGTACATTGGGTAACTAAATTGTTCTCCACTTTATAGACAACATCCTTGTAAGTGTAAATCTCATAAATAGCACAAGGACGCTTCCACTCAATGGTCGGACTAAGCATCGTACGGAGCATAACCACTCGCGGGATCTTCGTGAGTAATTGTGGTAACCGCAATCACCTTCCCCGGAGATATGCCTCTTCGCCTTGCGCTTCTTCATAGGGACCGTCATAGTACTCAAGACTGCAGGATAGTCTAACAACATTGTACAATAAAGGAATGAGTTTCAAAGAAACTCAAGAAGGCGCTTAAAAATCCATAATAACATAAATGGCAGATTCCGAACACTCATAAATGCAATATGATATGAGACAAACAATGAATGAATGAATCTAACTCTATGTATGCTGGTCTCTATTGGCAGACATGCTTTAAGTCATAGCACCGTACTTCTTTAGGAAAGTCCACTCACATCCTCAACCATTTAAGATATCTTGGATTCTCTCACGGATCATTTCACCGGTCTTGAGCAGCCGATTGGTAATGGGTCCTTCATCCCTCAGACAAACCTTGGCAGGGGGTTAAGTCAACACACTCTCTCACAACCATTTGGTATAAGTACCGGCGCATGTCGTGGTAAAACCTAGCCAAATGCAAGTCTTCTACTTGGTTACATCAAGTCGATCCAGATACTTCCATTCCTCGTCCCTGACGATCCTTTCCGGTATCCTTCACACTAGAGTCAGCGTATCCTATGGCACCGACCAACTCGGACTACGGACTCATCAACCCTATTGATCATCCACATATGGTAAACGGGAAGCTCTCACGTCCTCTCACGGGTTGGTTACCGGTCTTAAGCGCCCGTGAGCCCAAGTCTAACCATATGCAACCCTACCAATAAATGGCCCCCACAATGTGATTCCCGTCCTCTCACGGGTTGGTTACCGGTCTTGAGCGCCCATGAATCCCCATTGCTACCACGGGTCGTTCGGTCTCAATACCCCTCCGATTAGGGTCCGACATAACAGACATCCTAGCCAAACACTACTAGACAATCCTAGATATGTCATCCAACAGTTTAGGAAGGTGTCCAGAGGGCATCTCCGGAAACATCCCATAATATTCCCGTAGTAGTCCAAGGACAGAAGTGTCAAAAGGACACCTCTCCTTTCCAAACCATACGTAAGCATACACATGCATCAATTCATATCATCACATATATGGTAACTTCATATATGGAAAGAAATCAGTAATTACAATCACTTGTATAGCATTGGTAAGTAAATCATACATGAATCAATTTAATATGAATAAGTAATGCTACTGTAATCAAAGTTATGCAACAGTAGTATATCATTGTAAGAATCTAATTTAGGAAACATATTAATGATATTCAAATATAGAAACTAGATTCATGCTATCTATGTAATTAAGGAAATAACCATCCTTACCTTTTATAACTCGCAAAGGAATCCTAAGAAATCAAGTAAGATCTTGGCAAACTTGAGAAGAAGGTCCTAAACAAGTATATACAACATATTAGGAAAGATCCCTAACAGAAAAGATATCAAAACATCCGAAACAGACCAAATCTGGAGTTGCTGTACTCATTGGTCGAGTGGATTGGTGGAGTGGTCCAGTCGACCAATCAGTCGACCAATGCGACGAAAGAGCCTATAAAATCAGAGTTTTAAGACATGAAATCCGAATTTGGTGGTTCAAAAGGGTACTAATCAAGGGGTAGACTACATCAGTAGTATTCTAACAAATAGGGGACCTCAAAACACCAATCAAATCAAGATATCAAGATCCAAATTAGGAAACCAAAAAGTTACCATAATTAACTCAAACATGGATCTTGATGAATTTGAAATAGAAAACAAAGACAAGAACAATAGGAGGATGGATCATTGCTTTCGGTAATGAAAACATGAAAACATACATAGATCTTCATGGAATAAGGCTTAGAAGCATAAATCTAAATAAGGAAATAAAACCTACCATATATGTAACTATCATGCATCATGAAGAACACATAGTATGGTAGAAGAGAACATCTAGAAATCTATAGATTATGGATCATGGAAAGAAAACACAGTAATTACTACTAACATGATCAACAAAAGAAGATCCAAAGAGATCAGAATTCAGATTAGAAGTTTAACAGAGATTAAATCATGGTTTGATCATGAATCCTTCAAAAGCTTGCAATGATCATGGTTAAGATCATTGTTCTAGCCTTAAATCCTTAGGATGATCATGAGAACATGTTCAGAGATGTTTACAACAGAGAATGCAGCATCTCTTCTACTGTCTCAACTCAAAAAGGAAAGAAAAACAAAGATGGAGGAGAAGAAGGGAGAGTAGACATACCTTTTGATGCAAAAAGAAGAGTTTCGACGAAGATCCGTCAAGAAAACACCAAGGATGCAAGAGAGATGACTTGCAAAGGTCTTTGGTTCGTTCCAGAGGGTTTGGAGGCAGCAAATACGAAGTGGACTCGAGATTGGACTTAAATAGAGCAAGAACAACCTAATTGCCAAAGACAGCACTCATTGGTCGAGTGGATTGGTCGACTGGTCCAATCGACCAATCAATCGACCAATGTCGACAAAGAAGACCAAAACAGGGAATTGAAGGTCCAGATCAAATCCAATCCTAAAGGGGTTTTGCACACAAGTCAAGTGACTTACCTAGTAGGTAGAAATGCCTTCAAACCAAGATAGAGAGCACTCCAAGTCCATCAACTAATTAGATCTTCATCAGGATTCCGTTTCCATAAATAGAACCTCATCATCAACTTTCATGGATTCAAAGCCAGACACCAAGTCCTCTACTGGGATGGCCCAAAGCTGACTTCTTACTTTACTTCGGGTCATCAGACCTACAAATAACAAGGTTTCCGGGTCAAGGTTAGGGCTGGGTTTTACACTCCGTACAGGATGGCTCCTACTGAGTTGAAAGAGTTGCAAAATCAGTTGAATGAGCTCATTGATAGAGGTTTTGTACAGCCTAGTGTGTCACCTTGGGGAGCTCCGGTCTTGTTCGTCAAGAAGAAAGACGGTAGTATGCGCTTGTGCATCGACTACCGTGAGTTGAATAAGTTGACTATCAAGAATAGATATCCGCTGCCCAGAATCGATGATCTCTTCGATCAGTTGAAGGGTGCAGTTGTGTTCTCAAAGATTGACTTAAGGTCCGGATATCACCAATTGAAAGTGAAGTCTAGTGATATCTTCAAGACAGCTTTCCGAACGCGGTATGGTCACTACGAGTTTAGAGTCATGCCCTTCGGATTGACCAATGCTCCTGCGGTGTTCATGGACCTCATGAACCGAGTATTTCATGATGTGCTTGATAAGTTTGTGATTGTTTTCATTGATGACATCTTGATCTATTCGAAGAGCGATGAAGAGCATACGAGTCATCTAAGTTTCACTTTGCAAAGGTTGCGAGAAAAGAAGTTGTTCGCTAAGTTTAGCAAGTGTGATTTCTGGCTTAAGAGAGTGGTATTCCTTGGTCATGTAGTTTCAGCCGAAGGTATTCCCTGTCGATCCCGAAAAGGTCCAAGTCGTGGCTGATTGGGAAAGACCGAAGTCAGTAACGGAAATAAGAAGTTTTCTTGGATTGGCGGGTTACTACCGAAGGTTTATTGAGAATTTTTCTCGGTTGGCTGCTCCTATGACTAAGTTGACCAGGAAAGAAGAGAAGTTTGTTTGGTCTGACGCTTGTGAGAAGAATTTCCAAGAGTTGAAAGATAGATTGACAAGTGCCCCGGTTTTGACTATACCCGATAGTTCCGGTGGTATGACAGCTTTATACCGATGCGTCAAAGATTGGTTTGGGTTGTGTACTGATGCAACATGGCAAGGTCGTAGCCTATGCTTCTCGGCAATTGAAGGATTATGAGCGGAATTACCCCACTCACGATCTAGAACTTGCCGCCGTTGTCTTTGCTTTGAAGATTTGGAGACATTACCTTTACGGTGAGAAGATTGCCATTTTCACGGATCATAAGAGTTTGAAATACTTCTTTACCCAAAAGGAGTTGAACATGAGACAAAGGAGATGGTTGGAACTAGTCTCCGATTATGATTGTGATATTCAAGATCACCCTCCGGGAAAGCAAACATTGTTGCTGATGCTCTTAGTAGGAAGAACCAGGAAGAAGACTTTGGATTTGAATGCTTTGAGTTTACCATTGTGGTCTTCTATTGAGGGTTTTGATTTGGAAATCGTTCTCGAGAATTCCGATTTTATTCTTTCTCGCCATGACGGCAAGATCTGGTCTTAGAGATAAGATTGTTGCTCTGCAGAGTTCGATCAAGAGTTTTTGATCAAAGTTGAGAAGATTTCTTCGAATCCTGAGTCGGACCCCGACTTTGGTATATCCATGGATGGTGCTTTGTTGTTTAGAGGAAGACTGTGTGCTGCCTGCAAATGAAGAAGTTAAGAAAGAAATATTGAAGGAAGCACACCAATCGGTCTTTACTATACACCCGGAAGCACCAAGATGTACAAGGACTTGAAGGAACATTTTTGGTGGATTGGTCTAAAGGCGGATGTTGATGATTTTGTTGCCAAGTGTGAGACTTGCCAACGTGTGAAAGCCGTTCGACAACCTCCATCCGGATTACTTCAGCCTCTTCCTATTCCTAGTTGGAAGTGGGAGGATATCTCCATGGACTTTGTGACTAGCTTGCCTCGGACAAGTAAAGGCATTGACACTGTGTGGGTGATTGTTGATAGGTTGACCAAATCAGCCCATTTCATTCCTATGAAGATCACTCATACTCTGGATAAGCTAGCAAGGCTTTATGTGGATAATGTGGTTCGTCTCGCATGGTGTGCCTTTGAGTATTGTTTCGGATCGTGATCCCGGGTTCACCTCAAGGTTTTGGAATAGTTTGCAGAAGGCCTTGGGAACCCAATTGAACTTGAGTACAGCTCATCATCCACAGTCTAATGGACAATCTGAGCGGACAATTCAGACATTGGAAGACATGCTCAGATCTTGTGTGGTGGATATGGGTGGTAATTGGGATGAACACCTAGCTTTGGTTGAGTTTGCCTATAACAACAGTTATCAAGCAACAATAGGCATGGCTCCATTCAAGGCTTTGTATGGCAGTACTTGTAGGACACCTTTGTACTGGACTGAGACAGGTGAAAGAAAAGTCTTAGGTCCTGAGATGATTGAAGCTACGAGTGCTATGGTAGATATGATAAGAGAAAGGATTAAGTCTGCCCAATCACAAGACAGAAATCTTATGCTGATAAGAGAAGGACCGATTTGGAATTTCAAGTTGGAGAGAAAGTCTTTCTGAAGGTCTCACCAATGAAGGGTGTGATGAGATTCAATGTTAAGGGAAAGCTTAGCCCTTGTTACATTGGACCTTTCGAGATTTTGGAAAAGGTTGGACCTGTTGCGTATCGATTAGCATTACCTCCGCCTCTTGCTGGTGTTCACAATGTGTTTCATATTTCGATGCTCCGAAAATACATAGAGAATCCGGAACACATTTTGCAGCAAGCACCTGAAGGACTTAGTGCTGATTTGACCTATGATGAAGAACCGGCCAAAGTCTTGGATAGGAAGGACAAGCAGCTGCGGAATCGCACCATTCCTTTGGTGAAGATTCGGTGGAAGAACCATACCCCTGAAGAAGCTTCTTGGGAGAAGGAAGAAGATATGAAGGAGAAGTTTCCTTACCTCTTTGGAAGCACAGGTACGCTTTCAATTTCGGGGACGAAATTTCTTTAAGGGGGGGAGAATGTAAAACCCAGCCCTAACCTTGACCCGGAAACCTTGTTATTTGTAGGTCCGATGACCCGAAGTAAAGTAAGAAGTCAGCTTTGGGCCATCCCAGTAGAGGACTTGGTGTCTGGCTTTGAATCCATGAAAGTTGATGACGAGGTTCTATTTATGGAAACTGAATCCTGATGAAGATCTGATTAGTTGATGGACTTGGAGTGCTCTCTATCTTGGTTTGAAGGCATTTCTACCTATTAGGGAAGTCACTTGACTTGTGTGCAAAACCCCTTTAGGATTGGTTTTGATCTGGGCCTTCAATTTCCTGTTTTGGTCTTGTTGTCAAGCATTGGTCGACTGATTGGTCGATCGGGGGCCAATCGACCAATCCACTCGACCAATGAGTGTTGTCTTTGGCAATTAGGTTGTTCTTGCTCTATTTAAGTCCAATCTCGAGTCCACTTCGTATTTGCTGCCTCCAAACTCTCTCGAACGAACCAAAGACCTCTCGCAAGTCATCTCTCTTGCATCCTTGGTGTTTTCTTGACGGATCTTCGTCGAAACTCTTCTTTTTGCATCAAAAGGTATGTCTACTCTCTCTTCTTCTCCTCCATCTTTGTTTTTCTTTCCTTTTTGAGTTGAGACAAGAGAAGAGATGCTGCATTCTCTGTTGCATAACATCTCTGAACATGTTCTCATGATCATCCTAAGGATTTGAGGCTAGAACAATGATCTTAACCATGATCATTGCAAGCTTTTGAAGGAATCATGATCAAACCATGATCTAATCTTTGTTAAACTTCTGATCTGAATTCTGATCTCTTTGGATCTTCTATGTTGATCATGTTAGTAGTTAATTACTGTGTTTTCCTTCCATGATCCATAATCTATCAATTTCTAGTTGTTCTCTTCTACCATACTATGTGTTTTTCATGATGCATGGTAGTTACATATATGGTAGGTTTTATTTCCTTATTTAGATTTATGCTTCTAAGCCTTGTTCCTTGAAGATCTAAGTATGTTTTCATGATACCCTTACCTGAAGCAAAGATCTATCCTCCTATTGTTCTTGTCTTTGTTTTCTATTTCGAATTCATCAAGATCCATGGTTGATCTAATTATGGTAACTTTTTGTTTCCTAATTTGGATCTTGATATTTTGATTTGATTGGTGTTTTGAAGTCCCCTATATGTTAGAATACTACTGATGTAGTTTACCCCTTGATTAGTACCCTTTTAAACCACCAAATTCGGATTTCATATCTTAAAACTTTGTTTTTTTTAGGCTACTGTCTGCATTGGTTGACTGATTGGTCGACTGGACCAGTCGACCAATCCACTCGACCAATGAGTTCAGCAACTCCAGAATTGGTCTATGTTGGATGTTTTGGTATCTTTTCTGTTAGGGATCTTTCCTAATATGTTGTATATACTTGTTTAGGACCTTCTTCTCAAGTTTGCCGAGATCTTACTTGATTTCTTAGGATTCCTTTGCGAGTTATAAAAGGTAAGGATGGTTATTTCCTTAATTACATAGATAGCATGAATCTAGTTTCTATATTTGAATATCATAGATATGATTCCTAAATTAGATTCTTACAATGATATACTACTGTTGCATAACTTTGATTACAGTAGCATTACTTATTCATATTGAATTGATTCATGTATGATTTACTTACCAATTATATACAAGTGATTGTAATTATTGATTTCTTTCCATATATGAAGTTACCATATATGTGACGATATGAATTGATGCATGTGTATGCTTAAGTATGGTTTGGAAAGGAGAGGTGTCCTTTTGACACTTTTGTCCTTGGACTACTACGGGAATATTATGGGATGTTTCCGGAGATGCCCTCTGGACACCTTCCTAAACTGTTGGATGACATATCTAGGATTGTCTAGTAGTGTTTGGCTAGGATGTCCTGTTATGTCGACCCTAATCGGAGGGGTATTGAGACCGAACGACCCGTGGTAGCAATGGGGATTCATGGGCGCTCAAGACCGGTAACCAACCCGTGAGAGGACAGGAATCACATTGTGGGGGCCATTTATTGGTAGGGTTGCATATGGTTAGACTTGGGCTCACGGGCGCTTAAGACCGGTAACCAACCCGTGAGAGGACGTGAGAGCTTCCCGTTTACCATATGTGGATGATCAATAGGGTTGATGAGTCCGTAGTCAGGGACTATGAGGACTCTAGTGTGAAGGATACCGGAAAGGATCGTCAGGGACGAGGAATGGACGTATCTGGATCTGACTTGATGTAACTAAGTAGAAGACTTGCATTTGGCTAGGTTTTACCCTGACATGCGCCAGTACTTATACCAAATGGTTGTGAGAGAGTGTGTTGACTTAACCCCCGCCAAGGTTTGTCCCGAGGGATGAAGGACCCATTACCAATCGGCTGCTCAAGACCGGTGAAATGATCCGTGAGAGAATCCAAGATATCTTAAATGGTTGAGGATGTGAGTGGACTTTCCTAAGGAAGTACGGTGCTATGACTTAAAGCATGTCTGCCAATAGAGACCAGCATACATAGAGTTAGATTCATTCATTCATTGCTTGTCTCATATCATATTGCATTCATGATTGTTCTGGAATCCTGCCATTTATGTTATTATGGATTTTTAATCGCTTTACCGAGTTTCTTTGAAACTCATTCCTTTATTGTACAATGTTTGTTAGACTATCCCGCAGTACCGAGTACTATGACGGTCCCTATGAAGAAGCGCAAGGCGAAGAGGCATATCTCCAGGGAAGGTGATTGCGGTTACCACAATTACTCTGAAGATCCCGCGAGTGGTTATGCTCCGTACGATGCTTAGTCCGACCATTGAGTGGAAGCGTCCTTGTGCCATTTATGAGATTTACACTTACAAGGATGTTGTCTATAAAGTGGAGAACAATTTAGTTACCCAATGTACTAGCTACTGGGATTAGATTTTATTTAGTTTATTCTCTTTAGAGCTACTTTTCCGCTAGTTGTAAAGTGGTATTTTTGCCTCACTTTACTTATCTGTTTGATACTCTGATTATATCTATTATTCTGATTCATTTATGATTCATTCTTTCTTTATTGGATCTATGATTTATCTTCCGCACTCTTGTTATGATTGTTCATGATTATGTTATTGTTTATGTGGGAGGTTGATCACTCGATACCTGATCTTCGGGCTGTGGATCACACTCTTGGGTATGCCAGATAGGGTACCGGCTGGGAGGACGTGACATCCCCTATGACACCAACTAACTCGGTTCCGTATCCTTCTCTACCTAAGAATGAGAACTGTTTGTGAAATTTTATAAGTAACCGCAAGCGCACGGTATCGTGTAGCTAACGGGTCGATCTCAAGGAGATATGCCACTTATAATTCAACTTCTTAATAATAATGCAAGAGTGGAATGATTCGATTTTTGTTAACTAATTAACTAAACTAAACGATCCTAATCTATACGTCTAATGCAATAAAAATTGAAACGAAAAATAAATTAAACACAATCAATGCATAAATAAAAGACAGGAAAAAAATAATTTGCGAACAATAAAAATAAAAAGGAAAAGAAAGTAAAACCAGTTAGTATGTTAAAGCAGTCAGTAAAATTTAGTTCATAGCTAAAATGCAGATGCAACACTTGTCACACCCCACCCGCCGGTCTCGGTTACCCGCCCGACAACCCGTGGGTGCGATCCTTCACAAGATCCAAGGTTTTAGTCTATCAACAATATTTAAGACAAATAAAGATAATCAAGAGCAAAGACAATTCAATAACTGAATTAAATAAATTACAGGAGTCCAAAATACTCCAATAACAATAATAAAGGAAAGAAATAATGAATAAAATGAATAAAGGTTTCACCGGAAGTAAACAAAAAGGTTATATCAATTTCTTCCCAGTTTCCTTTTCTAAATCTAAAAAGTGTTTTTCATGGATCTCAAGGTAAGGTGTTCTCCAATTCAACTCTATTCGCCGAGCAAACTTTCTGACCACCCTCCGCCTTTGATCATCAATAGGTGCGATAAGCGCACTCCATGCAGCTACAGGAGCTCCCGCACATGCTATTTCCATCTCCCACTGACGATGCCACATCTTCTTCATACGGGATGGTTCCTTCATAGGAAACCAGTCCATCTTCCTGTAAAGTTCCTTCTTCTGTGCAGGCTAATAAACAATACAAAATAAAGACGTGAGTTCTAGAGAATTCAGTAAGAAACAATCACAATCCCATCAATTATCCAACAATGCCAAGATACGTGAATAATATGAATGAATGCAAAATATGAATGATACTATGATTTCTAACTATGCAGGTCTCTAATAGTTGACATGCTTTAAGTTATACACCAGCCCTCCTCTGGGTAAGTCTCATCACTCTGATCCGGCAAGGACGGGCTACCTCTGTAGGGATCCTGGGAAAAGGGAAAAGTCCACACCTGGCTCTCAATTCCATGGTTGGGGGTTAAGTCAACACTCTCTTACCACGACCATTGGTAATGAGTACTGGCACATGTCGGGGTTTCTAATCCGATGCAAGGTCATACTGGTTACATGTCTACATGAAGTCCAGATACATCCCCTATGGCACCAACCAACTTGGTTCAGTATCCTTCGCAACCTAGGAAAAAGAATCCTCATGGACTGGCTACCGCTGTTGAACTCCACTCCTTAACCCTATGGTCATCCACATATTATTGGGGCGGATGCTCTCATGATTCCTCACGACACCCGGTCCGATCCTTGGACATCCATGAGCCTAACCCTAACATATGCAACCCTACCATTTATATGACTAACAGTGGACCACAATGTCACCTCACTGTCATCACGGGTCACTCGGTTTCAATCCCCCTACCGAAAGGGTAGTAGCATGTGAGGTACCTAACCATGCAAATCTAGACTCTACCTAAATAATGCCATCAAGTAGTAAAGACAGGTCTGGAGACATAAGCAGGCATGTGTCCCATTCCACAGCCTTCTGATATCCCTAGCTAAGATATCCCAAAATAGATACCTCATCCATCAAAACCATATACCAACAACCATCCATACATAACATTCATAATCAACACAATATGTATATAAGTAAGACAAACATCAGTAAAGTAATATGATTTCTATATAAGACATATAAACAGCATCATATATAAAGAAATATGATTTCAAGTATACACTAGATTAACATATTATAAGTCTATTTAAGAGATATGATGAATTGTCCTTACCTGCATATAATAAGATTGTCCGTAAAATGAAATCCGATAACAATTATATGACTTTTCTTTCAAACAGTGTTTACCTATATACAGGGTTACAGTAACATATAAGTTAAATGAATCAATTTGAATCAGAACCAAAAACCATTTGGTCTCTGTTTACCAGCCGGTCGCTTAGGTTGAGCGACCGCCACTAGTGGCCGCCCCAAAACAGTGAGTTTCAATCCGAAACTCAGGCCTCTGATTACTCATTTTCAATCAGGATTTCGAGTAATCTTGACCTAAGTCTCGAATCTAACACTCCCTAAGCCAAAAAGGTGAGGGAAAACTAACCATTACCATCAATAGATTACCCATAACTCTCTCCTTGACATGATTAACCTTCTCACGAAAACAGGGTTTCGTTTACGGTTAATTCATCTCAAGTAGATTAAAAAGAGAGTTAAAAATATCCAAGGGGGTAATCACAAAGATGAGGGTATTAACCTTTAGCGGACAAAGAGAGTAAATAACAAAGGATTAATTCATTACCTCACGCCAGAGAGTCAGAGAAGGAAAGGACTGATCTTCCAAGTCACTGCCAGCACTCCAGAGTCTCTTTCGGATCTTCCCCGCAGCCGTCTAACCTCCCAAATAAGCAACCACGAATAAAGTATTCGTTAATTAGACGAGGGTTGCCTTTTATAGAAGTCAGGGGGCAAAATAGGGTAAAATTCCCGAAAACAGACCGGGCGGTCGCTCCAGGCGGTCGCTTGGTTTGATCGACCGCCACTAGCAACCGCCCCCATGTAATTTACCATACAAGGGTGTTTTTGCTAGGGGGGTGATACCCAAGGCCAACCTAGCCTTAAAGAAGAGATGGGGGAGATCTTACCTTCATTCCGGACATCTCCGAACAGCACTTGACTTCCAGAAATCCAAGATCCAACCAAAGCAGGCTCTTTAGATAAAGGATCCAGATCCATGGATTCAGGGTACGGATCATGGACTTCAATCTGGACACTCCACAAGTTCACCCGACTAGACCTTCGGGTTCTCGGACCTGGAATACGGATCTCGGGTTAGAAATATGGGGGTTGTTACAACACCACCCGTCACCAGAAGCAGAGGCATGACTGTAGGCTTGCTCCGGTTATGTGGTCCAAGATGATGAATGAATAGGTAGAAAGTAAATAACAAAAAGTAAATAACAAAGCAATAAACAAAGTAATAAAAGGAAAAGGAAGCCTTAACCAAAGAGAGGCACAACAGTAGGCATCTCTAATTAAGGATCCAGGGGAAGAGAGAACAATAAATAATGCTGAAAGTAAATCCTAAATTAAGAATATGGAGGGGTAGATAGAAGCGGGAATGGAGGGAGGAGAGAAGATTAATAAAGAAGGTTACTTACTTGCGAATTGAACAAACGATTAGAATCTCAACCAACCCTAACAACCAGATCTAGATCTAGAATGATCTAAATCTGCAATTGCTAGACCCAGAGAAAAACGAATCTAAAAAAATTGAAACTTGAACTTGAAGCTTGAACTTGAATTGCATTACATAAAAAGATTAAACCTAAACATTGAATCTAGAAATTTAAATCTCACTAATGCAAGCAAAAAAAACTAGAGAAAACCTAAATAAACTGAAGAGCAAAGAAAAAATGCTTCTACTAAGCTCTAGCACACCCTCCTTTGATGGAGTATGCTCTCCTTTTATAGAGTTTACATGAGATATGAATCACGGCTGAATTTGAATAAAACTCAGGGTTTCTATCTGACTCAACCAATTAGGGTTTTGACGTAGTAATCGCGCCAACTTAGAGAGATCAGATGCATAATTCCACCGTTGGATTCGAGGTTTAAGTAGTCCTGAAGCTCTCCTCCAAAAATCAGCACGATCGGACATCGGACGACCATTTGATGAAGGGTTTGATCAAAACTGGACAGAGCATTCAAAAACGGGATTTTTCCTCTTTTTCTTTCTGAATATAATTATTTTTCCTCTTTTTCTTTCTTTAATTAAATCCAAGATAGGAGATAAGATATTGAGGTATGCAAGGACTCTTTTCCATTTGGACTTTCTCAATAATATCTCTGTAGATTTGATTTAAAATCGCAACCGTAGATCAAATTTGCCTTCTTTATCTCTTCAATATTTCGGAGTTGGCCCATAATCACACATCTCTAGCCCATCATGCTCAAGATCAGGCCCATTTTCGCATTTGAGAATTTGAATGGACTTCTTGACGTGTAAAATAGAATGATTCAAGCCCAAAACTCTAAATATTTGCTTAAATCTTGAAAAGTCCTAAAATCTGCAAAAATAACATAAAACCCAAGGTAACTCCACTCTATGTGTATAAAATGCATGCTTTATGCCCTAAGATTTCATACATAAATGTGCTCATCAGATTCCCCTACACTTAGATTAAGCTTGTCCTCAAGCAAAAATTAAAGAAAAATACAAATGCGGGTAAAAAACTAGTGCAACAAAATAAATCCTAGCTCACTTTCGTAGGAATCACGGTTACACTTAGCATGTGCAACAGACCTTTAAACCACTAGGTTACCCCTAGAGGACGAGTTTTGTCTCGTGGATGTTTGCAGTGAATGTACATCCAAAATTCCAATTTTAGCTCAAAATAAAACATTGCAAATTCCAACTCTAACAATTGGTAAGTACTCATACAGGATCAATAGCTATGACAATTTTTCTCACCACTGATTTAAGATCCCCCACACTTGAACTTTATTACCCCTTATTGATTCTTGAGACTTAGCATATATCTTAATCAAAGACTCACCTTATATCTTTCAAGTACACCTTTCTTTTAAGCAAAACCACTCATAAAGTAAGGGGACCAAGGGCTAAGGTTTTGAAGTATTTTTGACCAAACAATTTTACCAAGGCATTGATGACACTTGTATTTATCTCTCTCTTTTCTTTTGAGTAGTGAACTCTACATTACTCTACTACGGTTGGCTTGAATGACATGGTGGAGCAAACACCAGAAACCCAAGTTACTTTGTAGCTTTGCTTTGCATATGCCCACATAGACATTGATGCGAGAGTTCTTTTCAATAATTTCCTTCCTAAGAGTTTCGATCAAGTCACCTCGATTCCTGAGTCGGAGTGCCCTGTCTAGTTCCAAGGAATTCAACTTTTACTTTCTACTTTTTTTTTTTTTTTTTGGTCATATGCCATACACAAAATTGATCTCAACTTCTAGCCAAAGAAACAAGGACCCACAAAACTCATAGATGGTCCAACTCCTTAAATTAAGGGCCTTTTATTTTTCTAGGAAAGTCCTATCTCAACATATATACAAGTTATCTTCCTCTCAATAGGGTTTTTATGTGTTCACAATGGGTACTAAAATCACTCTCATTTCACACATCATAGCAATTGAAAGAGTATGTATACTAACCAAAAGTCAAAGTTAAAATCTACAAATAAGCTATACCCCCCTACACTTAAGTAATGCAATGTCCTCAATGCATGCATGTTAAACAAGGAAGACAAATGAGGGGTATACCTTTCAGTCAAGATGTGCTTATCATGGGAAGCTTTAGTCTTATCTTCAATATCAATATATGATTGGGAATGCACTCCAAATAAGAAAAACCGTGAATCGAAAAATCATCTCTAAAGATCTCAAGAAAAACATTCACAATGTTAAAGAAAATTCTCATCATACGTTGAGGTTCTCTAGAAGGTTTTGCATCTTTCATAAGATGAATATGATGTTGTTCAATGGAAGAGTTTAGACCTTTGATATGAGTGACAAACCAACCCAATGCTTCTCTATTATCATTTAACAGTGTGATCAACTCTTCTGCTTTGTGAGAAGTTAAATTAGAGACAACAATGACATGAAGATGATTATCTTGTCCCAAGAAGCATACTTCAAATTAGAAGGCAACTCTTTCAATTCTAGCTTGGGGGGTTCAATTATTGAGGGCTTGGGAATGGAGATGGAGATGGATAGAGGTTTAATATGCTCCAAAGGTGTGTGAAAATTTAAGACTTCAGAAAAGAAAGTTTCACTATCATCATCCAACATACCCATACATTCTTGAAATTCAGAATCAAAATCAATCTCAAAATTGGTAATCACATCATTAGGAAAATCAAAAGATTCCTCAAGCATATTGATCTCTTCTTCTATTTGTGGTTGTTTCCCTATTCTGAACATATTAAACTCTACAGTTTGATTTCCAAAAGATAACCGTAAGAGGCCATTTCGACAATTGATTAATGCATTACTAGTAGCCAAAAATGGTCTTCCTAAGATTATTGGGATTTCATCCTTGATTGTAAAAGGTTTAGTATCTAGCAAAATGAAATCAACTGGAAAAATAAATTCTCCCAACATCTTCAACCATCCCTTTAGGAATCTTAACTGACCTATCTGCCAACTGAAGAGTAGTTCTAGTTGCTTTCAATTCTCCCAGTCCTAGTTGCTTATAAACATGGTAAGGCAAAAAACTCACACTTGCACCAAGATCAAGTAAAGCATGTTCAATGTGTGTATTGCCTATGACACAAGCTATGGTGGGGCTCCCTGGATCCTTATACTTGGCTGCTACAGGTTGAGTAATTATGGAACTAATGTTACCTGCCAAGAACTCCTTTTTGGGAATACTAGTGATTCTTTTATGAGTGCATAAATATTTCAACACTTTTGCATAGGCGGGGATCTGGGATATGGCATCCAAAAGAGGGATATTCACTTCTATCTTTTTGAAGACATCAAAAATTTTCTCCATAGTTGCAGTCTTCTTCTTATTAACTAGACGACTGAGATAAGGGGCCTTAGGAACATAAGGACTCTCATTTGAAATTTGCTCTTTTCTCATAGTTTCTGATAGTGTTTCACCAAACTTAGGTACTGCAAAAGCAACTGGCTCATCCTCAACTTCTATGGGTTCCTCAGACAAACTTTTATTAGGAGATACTTGAATAGTCTCCTCATCACAGTGGTCACTAATCTCACTCTTTTCATTGATATGTGACTCACCTGTTAAATATCCTTTCCCACTTCTCAATGCAGACACAAAATTAATTGAAGCTAAAGAAGAATGGGAGGATTCAACTTGGTTGACTTGATTTGGTGGTCTTTATTGAATCTAAATCCTAGGATTTAACTCAGGTTGGCTAGGCATTTTACATTTTTCTCGCTCAAACAAAGCACTTGCAAGAGTGGAAATTTGTTTTTCCATATTATGCATAGAAGTCATGAAGGTGCTGGAAAGTACTTCCATATTCTTCTCTAAGGAAGAGAGATGATAAAACTCTGGATTGTTACCTCTGTTGAAACCAGGTGATGATTGATTTTGTGCAATGTGAGGCATATGAGGCAAAATAGGTGGATTGACAGGCCTAGCTAAATTGGCATTACTGGAAATTTGGGGCTTGAGGGAATTGGACATTTGGATTATGAGAAAATTGGGCATTTTTCTTTTGAGGGGGCACTAAAGTGATTTTGTGTGGAATAATTGCTTAATCCATTTTGGTTTTGCCCTTGAGACCATGAAAAGTTAGGATGATTCTTCCACCCAGGATTGTACGTGTTACTGTTAGTGTTTGGAAACATCGCACTGACATTCTCATGTTGGCCTACAAAATAGCTTGGACATTCCTCAATTACATGTATAGGAGACTGACACCATGCACACATAGCAATAGATTTGTCAATAAAATGTGCTTGACTAGGTGGTGGTGGTGCAGCATTAACTACCAAAGTCTCTAACTTTTTCAAAAGACTATCTATTTGTGCTTCCTTATGAACTTGGCTATCAACAAAATATCCCCTACTAGTCCTTTCAAACTCTTGGGTTGATTCCCATCTCTAGTTCTATCTACTAGGTTTAAAAGAAATTCCCAAGCTTCGGAATCATCAGTGAATGATGTAAATCCTGTGGGGCACATAGATTCCAAAAGTTGCTTTGTTTGGTAATCGATACCCTCATAAATTATTTGGCATAAATGCCATAATTCTATACCATGGTGAGGGCATTTTTGGAGAAGGCTTTGAAATTTCTCCATTACCATAGCAAATGACTCATTGGGTTTTTGACAAAATTGAAGAATATCATTTCTTATTTTATTCGTCTTAGAGAAAGGAAAGGATTTCTTCAAGAATAGGACAGTAAATTGTTCCCATGTGATAATGCTATCCCTAGGTAAGCTATAAAGCCACTTTTTGGCTTGATCCTTTAATGCAAATGTAATGAATCGTAGCCTTACAGCATCATCAGTGAGCTGTTGTACCTTCATAAGGACACAAACCTCCTCAAACTCCTTAAGGAACAAATATGCATCTTGATCAGGTAACCCATGAAATTGGGGTAACATAGATAGATAATGAGATTTGAGCTCAAAATTATTACCCCTCACTTCAGGCAAATGTATACAGGAAGGTTGTGCAGATCGGGATGGATAAAATCTATCCTTAAGACTCTTAGGTGGAGGTGGTGGAGGTAGACCTTCCATGGTCAAGTTAGACACTCGGACAATTCTATTTGTAGAATCACGAGTCCAGACACACATGCACTAACCACCTAATTTCAATTAATGACTCTTATGAAAGAATGAGATTTAAAAAAAAAAAAAAAAGTAACTAAAGAATAAAAGAAAAGAAAATAACAAAAACGAAAGGAAAGTAGTGAATTTCCCACCACAAAGATTGAAACAATGATTCCACTGTAAGGTTGCCGTATAGCTGAGCGCTGTATAGGTTTGACAGCAAGGGAATCCGTATAGTCTTTGGAACCACCTACAATCGAATCCTGGGGATTCTGCAGTAGAGTGGGGACTACTATAAGTTTTTGTTTCTACTCAAGTTAAGAGTAATATCTTTGAATTTTTTAAATTTTTTTTAAAACACTTCGATTTACCTAAGAATTAGAAAAATAAAGTGGACTAATACTCCCCGACAACGGCGCCAAAAACTTGTTTGTGAAATTTTAAAAGTAACCGCAAGCGCACGGTATCGTGTAGCTAACAGGTCGATCTTAAGGAGATATGCCACTTATAATTCAACTTCTTAATAATAATGCGAGAGTGGAATGATTCGATTTTTGTTAACTAATTAACTAAACTAAACGATCCTAATCTATACGTCTAATGCAATCGAATTGAAACGAAAAATAAATTAAATACAATCAATGAATAAATAAAAGATAGGAAAAAAATATTTGCGAACAATAAAAATAAAAAGGAAAAGAAAGTAAAACCAATTAGTATGTTAAAGCAGTCAGTAAAACTTAGTTCATAGCTAAAATGCAGATGCAACACCACCCGTCACTAGAAGCAGAGGCACGACTGTAGGCTTGCTCTGGTTATGTGGTCCGAGATGATGAATGAATAGGCAGAAAGTAAATAACAAAGCAATAAACAAAGCAATAAAAGGAAAAGGAAGCCTTAACCAAAGAGAGGCACGACTGTAGGCATCTTTGATCAAGGATCCAGGGGAAGGGAGAACAATAAATAATGCTGAAAGTAAATCCTAAATTAAGAATATGGAGGGGTGGATAGAAGTGGGAATGGAGGGAGGAGAGAAGATTAATAAAGAAGGTTACTTACTTGCGAATTGAACAAACGATTCGAATCTCAACCAACCCTAACAACTAGATGTAGAATGATCTAAATCTGCAATTTCTAGACCCAGAGAAAAACGAATCTAAAAAAATTGAAACTTGAAGCTTGAAGCTTGAACTTGAATTTCATTACATAAAAAGATTAAACCTAAACATTGAATCTAGAAATTTAAATCTCACTAATGCAAGCAAAGAAAACTAGAGAAAACCTTAATAAACTAAAGAGAGAAGAAAGAATGCTTCTACTAAGCTGTAGAACATCTTTCCCTTTGATGGAGTATGCTCTCCTTTTATAGAGTTTACGTGAGATATGAAGCACGGCTGAATTTGAATAAAACTCAGGGTTTCTATTTGACTCAGTCAATTAGGGTTTTGACGTAGTAATCGTGCCAACTTAGAGAGATCAGATGCATAATTCCACCGTTGGATTTGAGGTTTAAGTAGTCTTGAAGCTCTACTCCAAAAATCAGCACAATCGGACATCGGATGACCGTTCGATGAAGGGTTTGACCGAAACTAGACAGAGGCATTCAAAAACGGGATTTTTCCTCTTTTTCTTTATGAATATAATTTTTTTTCCTATTTTTCTTTCTTTAACTAAATCCAAGATAGGAGATATGATATTGAAGTATGCAAGGACTCTTTTCCATTTGGACTCTCTCAATAATATCTCTGTATAGATTTGATTTAAAATCACAGCCGTAGATCAAATTTGCCTTCTTTATCTCTTCAATATTTCGGAGTTGGCCCATAATCACACATCTCTAGCCCATCATGCTCCAGATCAGGCCCATTTTTGCATTTGAGAATTTGAATGGACTTCTTGACGTATAAAATAGCATGATTAAAGCCCAAAACTCCAAATATTTGCTTAAATCTTGAAAAGTCCTAAAATCTGCAAAAATAACATAAAACCCAAGGTAACTCCACTCTAAGTGTATAAAATGCATGCTTTATGCCCTAAGATTTCACACATAAATGTGCTCATCAAGAACCCTCACGGACTGGCTACCGCTGTTGGACTTCATTCCCTAACCCTATGGTTATCCAAATATTATTGGGGTGGATGCTCTCATGACCCCTCACAACTCCCTAGCCGCTCCTTGGATGTCTATGAGCCTAAACACTAACATATGCAACTCTATCATTGTATGATCAACAGCGTGGACCACTAAGTCTCCGCACGAATTGGTTACCGCTGTAGGATGAAACAGAGTCACGTTACTATTATCACGGGTCATTTGGCTTCAATTCCCCTACCGAAAGGGTAGTAGCATGTAAGGGTTTCTAGCCATGCAATCTAGACTCCCTAACTATGTCATCCAACAGTCATGATAGTGCTGGAGGCATCAGTAAGCATGTGTCCCATACCATAGCCCTATGATATCTCAAGCAATGGATACCCAATTGGACACCTCTCCATCACAACTACATCACGTCATCCAACATCATATCATAACCATTCATTCAATATCATAAAGTTATAAAGTATATAGAAAGATCATATACAATATGCATCCAACAGTAATATAATGACTTATACAACTACAACAAGGTACATGATTAATGAATAATGTAAGAAATAACGGATTCATCATATAGCATGTCATTACATATAAACAAGAAAGTGTGTCATTACCTATAAATATGTAAAAAGCATAATAAAGTGCAATTAAACCTCAATCACAACAGTTCCAACAAACTCAGAGAACACCTAAACATAATGTTACAAGAATATATCAAAGACATGAGTCAAATCAGGGCAAAGACAAATCTCATAGAGCTATTGTGACCTAGCTAGTCACTTGGGCCAGTCGGTTGGGTCAAGCGACAGCCAAAAGCGACCGCCCCTATTACAAACAGTTTGTAAGTCCGAAATTCTAACTTTCAACCATCCAATTTCAATCCGATTTTGGGATGATTTAAGTCTGAATTTCATTCTTAAGAAGTCTATAACAAAGGTGTGAATCAGCAACCTAAAATTATAAAGATTCACAATTCAAATTCATCTCCTTTGATTAGATCCTTCTTTTATTCGAATGCAAGGATCCGTTTTCGGACAGGATCTCCTCAAAATCATTGATAAAGAATAGAACCAACACAATTTGGTCACTACCAACAAAAGGAGATGGATCTACACCATTCCAAAAGTTGAGGGAAGAGAATGGAATGAATGGAGATCACTTACCTCTTCTAGATTCGGAAAACAGATGAGGGAATGGTTCCACTTCACAATCCAAGCTTCTCTCACCTTCCAGCATGTGTTCTCTGCCTCCTAACCGTCCACAGTAGCAATCCTGAATACAATAATGAGTAAAAAGGTTGGGGTTTGCTTTAAATAAGGAACATAGAGCAAATTAGGGCAAAATCACTCAAGCAGACCATGGTGGTTGATTGGCCAATCAACCGCCTTAAGCAACCGCCCTCTAGTAGTTTGCAGTACTTGGGTGCTTTGCTCAAGGGGTTGATCCCCAACTCCAACCTAGCCCTAAACAACATGTGGGGGGAGGTCTTACCTTCAATTAGGAAATCTTCAAACAACTCTTGACTCTGACTGGAAATCCACTTTCCCAGCAAGGCAGGTTCTTCATCAAGATAATCTAGATCCATGGACTTAAGATATAGATCATGGACTTCAATCTGGATACTCCATAACTTATTCCGGCTTGATGTTCAAGTTATCAGACCTGCAATACAAATTCCGGGTTAGAAATACTGTGGTTGTTACATCTCTCCCCCCTTAAAAGAATTTTTGTCCCTGAAATTACAACATACCTATAAGTCCGAAAAGATGGGAGTATTTGGTCTGCATCTCATCTTCTTTTTCCCAAGATGCTTCCTCAAATAAATCTTCCATCTAATTTTCACCACGCCATCCCCTTTTCCTGTTGTTGCTTTTTTTGTTTTTGGTGTTTTGTTCTTTTTTCCTTGTTTTGTCTTTTTTTTTCTTTTCTCCCTTGTTCTTTGTTGGTTTTCTTGCTCTTTTGTTTGTCCCTTTTTTTGCCTCCCCTGGCCTCTGTCTCTCTCTTGCTCCTTGGTTTTCTTGGGTCTTTCTCTTCTTTTGCTCAGGTATGTCTACTCTCTCTTCTTCTCCTCATCTTTGTTTTTCTTTCCTTTTGGTTGAGCGTCTCTCCTCTTTCATCTCCTGTTCTTGTCATCCTGGTTTGGTGCTTCTTCCTGTCTTGGCTTTGGGTTCATGTCAACCATGATTTATCTCTTTATTTCCTATCTGTTCGATCTCTTTGGATCTTCTTTCTTGATCATGTTAGTGGTTTGGTTGTGTTTTCTTTCTTGATCCTAATCCTAGATTCTAGTTGTTCTCTTCTACCTTACTTGTGTTCTTCTGTCTTGTCTTTGTGTTTTATTTCCTTATTTAGTTTATGCTTCTAGCCTTATTCTATGCCTTGCTGTTTTCATGTTTTCATTGCTTCCTCCTCCTTTGTTCTTGTCCTTGTTTTCTTTTTTCATCGATCCATGTTTGTTTATTTATGGTACTTTTTGTTTCCTTTTGGATCTTGATACCTTGTTTGTTAGTGTTTTGAGGTCCCCTTTGCTGTCTCTGTGTCTCCCCTTGTTGTCCCTTTTGCCCTTCGTTTCTTCTCCTCGTTTTCTGCTCTCTCTTTGGTTGTGCCCTCGCCTCCCTCCTGTCCTCCTTGTCTGTTTGGTGCTTTGCTATTTTTCGTTGGGATCTTTCCTTTGTTGTTTCTTGTTTAGGACCTTCTTCTCAAGTTTGCCAGTCTTACTTGTTTCTTAGGATTCTTTGGTTTGTTGTTTTTCCTTTTCTGTGCTGATCTGTTTCTATTTTGTTCATTAATATGTTTCAAATTAGATTCTTACAATGATATACTACTGTTGCATAACTTTGATTACGTAGCATTACTTATTCATATTGATTGATTCATGTATGATTTACTTACCAATGTTATACAAATGATTGTAAATATTGATTTCTTTCCATATATGGAGTTACCATATATGTGATGATATGAATTGATGCATGTGTATGCTTACGTATGGTTTGGAAAGGAGAGGTGTCCTTTTGACATTTCTGTCCTTGGACTACTACGGGAATATTATGGGATGTTTCCGGAGATGCCCTCCTGGACACCTTCCTAAACTGTTGGATGACATATATAGGATTGTCTAGTAGTGTTTGGCTAGGATGTCCTGTTATGTCGGACCCTAATCGGAGGGGTATTGAGACCGAACGACCCGTGGTAGCAATGGGGATTCATGGGCGCTCAAGACCGGTAACCAACCCGTGAGAGGACAGGAATCACATTGTGGGGGCCATTTATTGGTAGGGTTGCATATGGTTAGACTTGGGCTCACGGGCGCTTAAGACCGGTAACCAACCCGTGAGAGGGCGTGAGAGCTTCCCGTTTACCATTGTGGATAACCAATAGGGTTGATGAGTCCGTAGTCCGAGTTGGTCGGTGCCATAGGATACGCCGACTCTAGTGTGAAGGATACCGGAAAGGTCGTCGGGACGAGGAATGGAAGTATCTGGATCTCGACTTGATGTAACCAAGTAGAAGACTTGCATTTGGCTAGGTTTTACCCCGACATGCGCCAGACTTATACCAAATGGTTGTGAGAGAGTGTGTTGACTTAACCCCCTGCCAAGGTTTGTCCCGAGGATGAAGGACCCATTACCATCGGCTGCTCAAGACCGGTGAAATGATCCGTGAGAGAATCCAAGATATCTTAAATGGTTGAGGATGTGAGTGGACTTTCCTAAAGAAGTACGGTGCTATGACTTAAAGCATGTCCGCCAATAGAGACCAGCATACTTAGAGTTAGATTCATTCATTCATTGTTTGTCTCATGTCATATTGCATTTATGATTGTTCGAATCCCGCCATATATGTTATTATGGATTTTAATTGCCTTCCGAGTTTCTTTGAAACTCATTCCTTTATTGTACAATGTTGTTAGACTATCCCGGGTCGGTACTATGACGGTTCCTATGAGGAAGCGCAAGGCGAAGAGACATATCTCCAGGAAGGTGATTGCGGTTACCACAATTACTCTGAAGATCCCACGGGTGGTTATGCTCCGTACGATGCTTAGTCCGACCATTGAGTGGAAGCGTCCTTGTGCCATTTATGAGATCTATACCTACAAGGATGTCGTCTACAAAGTGGAGAATAATTTAGTTACCCAATGTACTTGCTCCTGGGATTAGCTTTTATCTAGTTTATTCTTTAGAGCTACTTTTCCGCTGGATGTAAAGTGGGATTTTTGCTTCACTTTACTTATCTGTTTGACACTCTGATTATATCTATTATTCCGTTTCGTTTATGATTCATTCTTTCATTATTGGATCTATGATTTATCTTCCGCACTCTTGTTATGGTTGTTCATGATTATGTTATTGTTTATGTGGGAGGTTGATCACTCGATACCTGATCTTCGGGCTGTGGATCACACTCTCGGGTATGCGAGATAGGGTACCGGCTGGGAGGGCGTGACCCAAAACCTATGGATATTGATGATGGTGTTCCCTTATGGAAACCTTATTTCATTTGGAGTTGAAGTGCCCATTGATAAAGAAGAATTTGGTTGATGGGCCTAAAGCCTAGTTGGACCTGGTTTGAAGACATTTCTCCATGAGGTAAGTTGTTTGAGGAGTTATGAGAAGCCCATCCAAAGATATTGAAGTTAGGCCCATCAAATCCCATTTCTGGAGTTGCTGACTGGTTGGTCGGCTGATTGGTCCACTGGCTAGTCGACCAACCAATCGACCAACAAGGGCAGTTTGGTCATATTGGTGAAATCCTTGTATTTTTTGTACTTTTTATGCTATTTGGGGGGACTCCGTGTTTTTCACTCACAATCAGTTCTAAGCCTTTGGAGAATGTGGGAAGAACCCTAGAACTTCTCCTCCAAAGCCAAGGAAGATCCTCAAGCATCTGTTTGAGTTTCTTCGTTGATTCTTCTTTAAAATGGTTAGTAATCGATTCGTTTCTTCTTTGATTTATTCTTTCTTCTATACTTCTAATCTTTTGATTATGAGAAAGGTATTACACTATTGTAATGGCCTCTTCTTTGATTCTCTTAGCCCTAGAGTGAATCCGCCATTCACTCTATATTCTTGAAACCATATGGTGATGTTTTATGTCTATGATCTTACCTGAGATCTTGATGACTCTTCCGATGATTTCCCTACCTATCCTTATGATTGTGGGGAAGGTCTCATACCATTACCATGACCTTCCCTTGTATCCTCATGATTGAGGGGTTGATCCCTAATTTTCCTTGGATCATGAGATACCATAGTAGTTGAATTTGGGAGGGAACCTTTGGTAACCCTCATGAGAGGTAACCAAATTAGGAAACCCTTGGGTAATCCTCATGAGAAGATATCTAAATTGAAATCCTTGTTATCTCTAATTCTTTGGATCCTCCCCAATGCCATTCTTGATTTTGAAATACTAATTTTATGTTTCCCTTACCTACCTTGGATTATTTTGTGAGAGTTGATCTTGGGTAACCCTCATGAGAGAATAACCAAATTGGTAATGTTTCTATTAATTGTTGGATCATCCCCAAAGCTTTCCTTGATGTGATTACTTATCCTTTATTCCATAGGGTGAATCTTTATTCTCCCTAGCCTTTCTATGAGAGCCATGGTTAGTATATGATGAAACCCTAAACTTTTATGGCTCAATCAAGATCCTATCTTTTGACCATGATTTGATGCTTTGACCTTCTTAGATAGTCCTAATATTTTCTAGGAAGCTTCCCTTCGAATTTCAGAGCAATCGGACTTCAAATGAAGAAGTTATGACCATATTAGGGTTTGCAGCCCCGTACTGTTCCATTGGTCGCATGGACCAACCTACCAACCAATCGACCAACCAAGTCTGTAGCCTCAAAACTGCTCTGTTTGCTTCCGTTGGACTTCTAATCTTCTAGGTCTTATTCCTAATTATTATTATATGCTTGTTTAGGGTTTATTTGCTAGTCTTGGACCTCTTCCTCATTATTCTATGGAATTATTTAAAGATTACTTAAGGTAAGGATGGTTGATCCCTAATAACCTAATATGCATGTCTTTAGATTTGATTATATGATCATTACTACTGCTGTACTTAGTTTCTTATAATTATATTGCTGCTGTAGTTCTTCAACTACAGTAGCACTTATTCTTATAATTCAATTGTTATTTCAATTATGAATGATCATTTACGTATGTTTTGTATTATCAGTTGTGCTTGTGAATGACTGATTGGGAATGTGATTGCCTAGATTGTGATTTGGGATTGGGGAATGCCCTTTTGGTGTTCCTACCTTTGGACACCAATGGAGGTGGTATGGGACATTTTCCTATGGTCCCCTTTGGCACTTTCCCTGATTATTGATTGACATACCTAGGGCATGTCTAGAAGTGTTTGGCTAGGATGGCCCTGTTATATCAGACCCGATCGGAAGGGAATTGAGACCGAGCAACCCATGGTAGCAATGGGGTTTGTGGGCCCTCCGGATACAAGTTAGTTACATCCGTGAGAGGACATGAATCACATTACGGATACTCGTGAGAGGCCATTCATTGGTACAGTTGAAAAAGTGGAACGTGGGCCCCTGAAATCAAGACTGGTGAAATGATCTGTGAGAGGAACAGGAACTATCTGTTAACTTGATGTAACCGACCAATAGGGTTGATGAGTCCATAGTCCGACTTGGTGGCTACCATAAAGATACGCTGACTCTAGGGAAAAGGATACCGGCAAGGATCTCGGAATGGGAGTATCTGGATCTAAGTTGATATAACTAAGTAGAAGACTTGCATTTGACTAAGCTTAACCTTGACATGCGCTAGTACTCAGACCAAACGGAGGCGTGAGAGAGTGTTGACCTAAACCCCAGCCAAGGTTGTTTGAGAATGTTTCATTACCAATTGCCAACTGGAGAACCCAAGATGCCGGGAAGGCTGAGGGAGAGTGATTTGAGACCCTACCCATGGGAGTATGGTGCTATGACTTAAAGCATGTCTGCCAATAGAGACCGACATACATAGAGTTAGAAGCATATCTGCATTGTCCGTTTCATATCATATTGCAGTTTGTATGATTTGCTATCATGTGTTATTATGTTATTATGGATTGAACTGCCTTGCTAAGTTCTTTTGAACTCACTCCTTTTTGCAACATCTTTTGTTAGACTTTCCTGCAGGTAATACTACTATTGTTGATTATGATGGTCAGTACTATGAAGACCAAGTTGATGATTATAATAATACTGGTACTGGCTATGGTGACTACACCGGTGAAGACTATCAGTATGAGACTGATACTTATCAGGAGTAGTTCGACTCTTGCACTTGTGTGCCAGCGATGGGACATCGTCTCATTCTCTTTTGGATCTTTTATAGATTCATTGAGACCTTAGTTGTTTGTTCCCCTTTTATTTTGGGAACCGGTTGTAATCTTTCTTTTTCTTTTGATCTACTTTTCTGCTGCTACTATGGAGTGATTTTTCGCCTCACTCTACACTTGATTGGTATCATTTTTTGCACTCTAATGTTCTTTTGTGATCCTTCTGAGATCCTTTCTTGATTTTTATTGTTAAATTACTTGAATACAATGATTTGTTCTTGCTTTTGATTATGTTATTGTGCTAAGTGGATATGATTGTTCATAAACTTGATCTTTGAGGCGGTGGATCACTCCTCCGGGTATTCCAGATAGGGTACCGGCTGGGTGGATGTGACACTTTCGGTCCAAAATTTTCATCGGTTCTTCATCATACGTCAAATCTACACTCAAACCTTCAGGTTCATGCTAGAGCAACTGCTCTGAGCTTGCTAAGCATTGCCTTAGCATAGGTATAGAGAATACATCATGCACACCAATAAGAGATGAAGGAAGAGCCAACCTATAAGCTACTGGTCCGACCTTCGCAGTAATCTCAATGGGTCCAATATATTTAGGGCTGAGCTTTCCTTTAATATTGAATCGCATGACACCCTTCATAGGTGAGACCTTCAAGAATGCTTGCTCTCCAACCTGAAATTCCAGATTTGACCTTCTTTTATCCGCATAGGACTTCTGTTGAGACTGAGCAGCCTTGATCCTTTCTCTAATCATGTCTACCATAGTACTCATGGTTTCGATTAGATCAAGGCCAAGAACACACCTTTCCCCAACTTCATCCCAATACAGAGGAGTTTTACAAGTCCTTCCATACAAAGCTTTAAACGGGATCATTCCAATCATTGATTGGTAACTATTATTATAAGAAAAGTCCACCAAGGCTAGGTGGTCATCCCAGATGTCTTCTAGAATATGTATAGTCCTTTCCGATTGTCCATCAATTTGCGGACGATGAGTAGTACTCAAATTCAACTGAGTTCCCAGGGCTTTCTGCAAACTATTCCAAAAGCGAGAGGTAAACCTTGGATCTCTATCCGACACAATGCTGACTAGCACACCATGCAGTTTCATTACATTATCAACATACAACTCGGCCAACTTGTCCATAGTATAGGTGTCACACCCCACCCGCCGGTCTCGGTTACCTGCCCGACAACCTGTGGGTGCGATCCGTCACAAGATCCACGGTCTTACCATCAATAATAATAAATGCAAGAAATAGATAATCAAGAGCAATAGCATGTTCAAATAATTAATCAAAAGAATTACAAGAGTCCAAATATTCCAATAAAGGAATCAAATGAAAGTAATCAAGTTCAAAAGAAATATCGAGTTCAGTAGAAGCAATCAAATAAACTAAATGAGTTTCTTTCCAGTTTCTTTCTCTAAAGCTATGGTCTTTTCCTCTATAATAGCAAGAAAGGGAGTTCTCCAGTTCTTCAAAATATCTGGCAATTTTCCTTCTTCGGCCATTAATGGGTGCTATAAGCGCACTCCAAACATCCTCAAGAGGCTTCGTGGAACCTATCTCCATCTCCCACTGATGGTACCACATCTTCTTCATACGAGATATTGCACCCATATGGTACCTCTCCGGTTTCTGATGCACCACCATCTGTACAGTATAATATAACATACAAAGAAAGGAATGAGTTCTAACGAACTCATTAAGGATCACACATTTCTCATACATGTGTCAACAAAATCAGCAATATATAAAATAATGTGAATGCTACTAAGATCTAACTATGCAAGTCTCTGGACAGTTGACATGCTTTAAGATATAACACCAACCCTCCTCTGGGTAGGTCTAGTCACTCTGATCCCTCACTGATTGGTTACCTCTATTGGGATCCTGGGTAAAGGGGTGAAGTCCTCATCAGGCATCCATGGCTAGGGTTTAAGTCAACACTCTCTTACCACGACCATTGGCATGAGTACTAGCGCTTGTTGGGTTTCTAATCCAATGCAAGGTCATACTGGTAACATACTATATGAAGTCCAAATACTTCCCCTATGGCACCAACCAACTCGATTCTATATCCTTCGCAACCAAAGAATGAGAACCCTCACGGACTGGCTACCTTTGTTGGACTCCACTCCCTAACCCTATGGTGTCACACCCCACCCGCCGTTCTCGGTTACCCGCTCGACAACCCATGGGAGTGATCTGTCACAAGATCCACAGTCTTACCCATCAATAATAATAAATGCAAGTAAAGATAATCATGAGCAAGAATAAGTTTAATAATTAATTAAAAGGATCACAAGAGTCCAAATACTCCAACAAAATAATCAAGGAAAGAAAAAAATGATCAAAAAGAATATGAGTTCAGCGGAAGCAATAAAAAAGAATTAAATGATCTTCTTTCTAGTTTCTTTCTCTAAAGCTAAAAACTTAGACCCAAGTTTATCAATGTGAGGGGTTCTCCAATTCTTCTCCATATGATGGGCAAACTGCCTGGCAACCTGTCTCCTCCACCCATCAATGGATGCTATAAGCACACTCCATGCACTAACAGGAGCTCCCGCACAGGCTATCTTCGTTTCCCATTGCTGGTGCCACATCCTCTTCATACGAGAAGGCTCTTTCATGGGAAACCAATCCATCTTCTGGCGCATATCCTCCATCTATATAGGCTAATATAACATAGAAAAATAAGGGAATGAGTTTTGACGAACTCAGTAAGAACAACAACAATTCTCTTCCGTATGTCAAACCATCAAAAATGAATATATGATATATATGAAGTGCAGAGTATGAATACCACTAAGATCTAACTATGCAAGTCTCTAACAGTTGACATGCTTTAAGATATACATCAGCCCTCCTCTGGGTAGGTCTAGTCACTTTGATCTGGCAAGGACTGGCTACCTCTGTAGGGATCCTGGGTAAAAGGGGTAAGTCCACACCTGGCTCTCAAACCATGGCTGGGGTTAAGTCAACACTCTCTCACAAAGACCATTGGCATGAGTACTAGCGCATGTCGGGGTTTCTAATCCAAATGCAAGTCATAATGGTAACATACTACATGAAGTCCAGATACATCCCCTATGGCACCTACCAACTCGGTTCAGTATCCTTCGCAACCTAGGAATGAGAACCCTCACGGACTGGTTACCGCGATTGGACTCCATTCCATAACCCTATGGTCATCCACATATTGTTGGGGCGGAATGCTCTCATGACTCCTCACGACACCCGATCCGCTCCTTGGACGTCCATGAGCCCAACCCTAACATATGCAACCCTACCAATGTATGACCAAGGTGGACCACTGAGTCTCCGCACGGACTGGTTACCTCTATATGATGAAACAGAGTCACATCACCGTCATCACGGGTCATCCATCTTCAATTCCCCTATCGAAAGGGTAGTAGTATATGGGGTACCTAGCCATGCAACTCTAGACTCTACCTAGGTATGTCATCCAGTAGTTATGACTGTGAAACCCAGCCCTATCCTAACCCCTGACCTTGACCCGAATCCTTAATGTTTGTAGGTCTGAAGACCTGGAGTGGTGGAAGAAGGGACTTGTGAGCCCTCATAGTTGAAGACTTGGTGTATGACTCGAGCCCATGGATATTGACAGTGAAGCCCCTTACTTGGATACACTGTCAGTGTTTAGTGAGAAACTGCACCTAGAAGAGGGGAAGCTTAGTTGAAGTTCTTGATGCGCTTCCGGTCTTGTTTCGAAGGTATTTCTCTACTTTAGACTTGTTTATTGACTTGTAGGAGAAAACCCAACTCAATTCGGACCCGTATGGCCTTTCATATCCCTGACTCAAGCTTGTTGTACATGCTTGGTCGACTGATTGGTCGACTGAATCAGTCGACCAAGCCAGTCGTCCAATGCTTGTACAAATCCGAGAAAAAGATGCTTTTTGGATATTCCTCTCTCTATTAAAGTGTTTCTCGTGTTTTGAACCCTATTATACTCATTTAGGTTACTGAGAACGAGAGTGGAGCTTCCCAAGGCACTCTTTTGGTGTTTGTGAAGGATTCTTGCCCCCAATCATTGCAATCATTGTTTATTGTCTCCATTTGCACATTCAAGGTATGGTTCATCACTCTCACTCTCTATCCTACTCTTTTCTTTTCTTTTCTTGCTGTTGCAACCTTGGAGTTGATGTTGCAACCTTGCAACCATCACTCCAAGTGTTCACTCTTAGCTAATCATTGATCTTATTCCATTGCCATTGATGCTATGCTCTCATTTTAATCCTTGCATATGCATTCCTTTGACTCTCTTCTTAACTTCATGCATTCTTGTCCTAAACTGAGGTATATAGTGTGCTATGTCAATGTTTACTGCTAGCATATGATTCTAATCCAATTCCTATTAGTTCCCCTAACTAATTCATTCATTTTCAATGCAAATTCATTTGATTTCAATCCATGCTATGATTCTTGCACTTAGAACATAGGGTTTCAATTTGGGATTTTCTAATTAGACATTTAGATTGTGTTAATTAGTTGATTAGTAGTATTCTTATACTGTTATAATGAATCCCTCCAAGTTTCGGATCGATCTGAGCCCCAGAAGATCGATTTTGAGCCAAAAATCACTATTTGGCCTCGGGCACTATTCACTTGGTCGACTGCTTGGTCGACTGTTTCAGTTGACCAATCAGCCAACCAATGGACTGCTAAATTGTGTACTTCGCCGATTTGATCCGTTCGACCTCTGATTTTCCCGATTTCTTTTCTAATCTTTCATTTATGTTTGTCTAGGGTCTTAATACCATATTTGGATCATTCTTTTGTGGCCTTTGGATTATCATCATCGCGGCTTAAGGTAAGAACAGTTATACCCATATGACATAGACTATGTGATTGTTACACTGATGTTGGCAACTTAGTAGGCGTAGCTTATTAGCTATTTTAGACATCATATGACTACTGTAGTTACCTTATGACAGTAGCACCATGTTTATTTACTTTGTTATGATGTCTATTCATTCTTGTCATTTACTTATACACTTGATCATGTGATGTTATGACGTATCTTTCACTATGATGATGTATCATGTATGTATGGTATGATGAACTGAGAATGTGATTGGATAAGTATGATTTGGGATTGGGGAACGTCCTTTTGACATTTCTGTCTTTGGACATCGGAGGGAATAGTATGGGATGTTCTACGAAGATGCCCATCGACACTTTCCCAGATTATTGGATGACATACTGTTGTGGGGACCCCCCGGGGGGCCCCCCCCCCCCGCGGGGCCCCCCCCCCCGGGGGCCCGCCCCCCCCCCCCCCGGCGGGGCCCCCCCCTCGGGAGAGAGGCACCCCCCTCGGGAGAGAGGCACCCCCCTCGGGAGAGAGGCACCCCCTCGGGAGAGAGGCACCCCCTCGGGAGAGATGCACCCCCCTCGGGTTAATGCTCCTCTTCCCTCATAAAGGGTCCCGAGTGCCTCACTCGGGACAAATACATCTCTTTTTGTCATCTGGTTTCTTCCTTGAAGAAGGTCCCGAGGGCCTCATTCGGGAGAAACACCTCCCATATGAGATGGCTCACTTCTTCCCTAAAGAAGGTCCCGAGGGCCTCATTCGGGAGAAACACCTCCATATTGGCAGATTCATTTCTTCGTTGGAGAAGTGCCACACTTGGGAAAAATATCCAACTCTAGCATTTCTCAGAAGACTCTCTTGACTAAGTCAAGAAGAGTTAGTTACTCATAAACACTCAGCATATCTATTCCGAGAATTGGGGAGGTGAGTCATCATAACGGCGATATCAGGTGCGACAAAGAAGGAGCCGTTATTCCACTACCCCACTCACTCCTCAACTATCGATCCGGAATCTAAGGAATCGCCGCCTCCAGGTAACTTCTATATAAACCTACCTCCTACATGGAGAAAGGTAACGAGAACTTTCATCTGAGTACTTACTCATTACGTTCTTGAGAACTCTCTCAAGAACCATTATTGTTATCTAGGCTGATTTGAGCGTCGGAGGCGGTTCCCCGGCCAAAACTAGGCCGGACCGTTCTTGCTTTCTTTGTGTGTGCAGGCATCTCAGTTATTCCAACTTGGTTGGAGAGCTCTTAAGGTGGTCATCTCAATATCCGACTCTCGAAGAAGTTCTAGACGCAACAATTTGGCGCCGTCTGTGGGAACGTCACAAAAAGTCATGACGAGACGTACCACACCTCAGGTGACAAGTTCTCAAATTCTCACTCGAGCAAGAGAAAGGGAGACAGAAAACGGACGTGTTGAAGAACAAACTCTCCCTTCTCTAGATCGACAAATTCCTATTCCAGAGGAAGGTCAAGAAGGAGTTCCGGAGAATCCCCCGTTAACTATTCCAACTCCATTTGGAGAGGGCGGTTCGAGTCAACCTCCTATTCCAGCGACCGTGGCCGATTTGCAGAATATGCAAAGAGAAGTCCAACAACAAATGTTGGAACTCCAAGGAGTTGTTCGAGGCTTAGTCCATCAGATCGGGGTACCATCCGGACCCCCCAGAAATTCCCAAGAGGGACGAAGGCGTGAAGCCGTCCGTCAGACTCAGGATAGGCAACGCCCGACAAATGAAGAAAGGAGAAATCCCAGAATACTAAGAAGGCCAGCCGAACGAGTTGGAGAAAGATCTCAAGGAGTGCATATTGAAGAGCCACGTCCCCGAGAGGATCGGTCGAGGGGAAGTGTGTTCCACCGTTTGGCTGGGCTTAGGCAAACTCAAGATTTACCTAGAAAGGGGGCGAGAAATGAAGGAGTTCGGGAGCAAGAAGGAGAAAGTCACGAAAGAGGCCATTCTAGATCTAATAACCCGAGAGGAGGTTAGTCAATATGGATCTTCTCATGGACCAACTTCCCAATATTCTGATCTCGGAAGTGTTCGGTCTCCGCAAGTGCGTCAAGAGGCGCATGGTCTCGGGAGAAGATTAGATGCCATGGAGAGACGACTTGATGATCGGGACCTCGATGACGACTATGATGTGGTTGATAGAGAACCCTTCTCAGAAGAAGTCATGAGAGCACCTCTTCCACCAAACTTTATCATGCCGACATTCACTCCCTTTGAAGGTAAGTCCAATCCTCGAGAACATATTAGTTATTTTAAATCGGTCATGGCTGTTATTGGCCGAGAAGATGAGCTATTATGCCGAACTTTCCCGGCATCTCTCAAAGGCCCGGCGATAAAATGGTTTTCTAGCCTACCGCCAAGATCAATCCAAAACTTTCGAGAACTCGGGAGAAAATTTATTGCCCGATTCCGAAGTTGTATCGGGAGTAAGAAGACAGCAGATAGTCTTTTTGCCATCAGGCAAAAACCAAATGAGTCCGTTCGGGACTTTCTTCTCAGATTCGATAAAGTGGCTATTGAAGTCGAAGAATTGGATGATACAATGGCGTACAATGCGCTATGGAGTGGAATAACCCAAAGACGTTTGCTCGAGGTATTACTCCAAGACAAGCCGAGGACTTATGGAGCACTTCTCAAGAAATGCCAAAAACAAGCAACGGTTGCAGAAGTTATCGAAGCCCGAGAAGAGTCCACAAGAGGCGTAAAGGACAAGAAGAATAATGGAGAAAGAGGTCAGAATTCAAATGCTCGGGCAAGAGATGACAAAAAAGGAGTTTGGAAAGAAAGAGACTTTACACCTCTTAATACTAAGAGGTCAGAAATTCTATTACAGATCAGAAATAACGACAATTTGAAGTGGCCGGGCAAGATAAGAGCCCGACTCGAAGATAGGAATATGACAAAGTATTGCCGTTTCCACAAAGACTACGGCCACCATACGGATGAGTGCAGAAATCTAAAGATCGAGATCGAGAAGCTCATCCAGGCAGGGCAACTTGAAAAATATCTTCAGAAGAAGCGACAAGATCGAGAGAAGTCCCCACCTAGATCAACTAAAAGACTCAGATCCAAAAGTCCCGAGAGGGCGGATAAGAATCCCGAGAAGAAACCCGACACTCGGGAGTTTTCCCCCCATTTACATCGTTTTGGGAAATCCGACGGAAGAATCCATTAAGAAGGCGAAGCAAAAGGCACGATTCGTTGGATCGATGCAATTGCCAAGAAAACGAAGAAATGACTTATGCCCAGATCCAATAACCTTCACCGACGAAGATCTCAAGGGCGTCACTTCTCCTCACGACGATGCTATAGTTATCAAAGTGAAATTGGCAAACCGAGAAGTTCACCGAGTTCTCGTGGACACGGGATCTTCCGCCGACTTACTATCTTATGAAGCATTTAAGAAATTGAAGTTTGAGGACGAGATGATGACTCCATGCGGGACTCACTTATATGGGTTCGCCGGGTCGTCCGCCATATCCGAAGGGACTATCCAATTGGATCTAAGGATCGGGACCTCCCCTCGGGATGCAGTCGTCCAAGCAACATTCATGGTGGTTCGGGACCTTTCAGCTTACAACGTTTTACTCGGGAGGCCAACTCTTAACGCCTTAGGGGCGGTGGTTTCTCCAACACATATGAAGTTGAAGTTTCCAACCACAGCGGGAGTCGGGGAGTGCTCTTCGGATCAGCGACTCTCCAGACAATGTTATGTGAATTATCTTAAGAAAGTCAAAAAAGCCGAGAGATCGGGCAATACAATGAGTATTGAAGTTCGGGATGATCGGGATGAAGAAGCTATGCAGAGAGCCGAACCAGTTGAAAAGCTTGAGCGAATTCAACTTCATCCGGATCTTCCCGAGAGAGGGACTATGATCGGGTCCGAACAACCTACGGAATTCAAGGAAGAACTCACCGAGTTTCTCCAAAACAACCTAGATGTATTCGCGTGGTCGGCCGAAGACATGCCCGGAATAGATCGAAGAATTGCAGAACATAGCTTATGGATAAGGGACGATGCAATTCCAATGATCCAAAAAAGAAGGAATTTTTCGCTCGAGAAACATGCTGCCATCAGGACCGAAGTAGAGAAACTAGAGCAATCGGGTTTTATAAAACCCATAGAATGCCCAACTTGGTTGGCGAATGTAGTCATGGTGAAAAAAGCCAACGGCAAATGGAGAATGTGTACAGATTACACGGACTTGAATAAAGCATGCCCAAAGGATTGCTATCCACTTCCTCGGATCGACCTTTTGATCAACGCTACAGCGGGACATGAAGTATTGAGCTTCATGGACGCTTATTCGGGATATAATCAAATTATGATGAATCCCAAGGACGAGAAGGATACGGCCTTCATGACGGATCGAGAAAGTTACTTTTATAAAGTAATGCCATTCGGGTTGAAGAACGCCGGGGCCACTTATCAGAGAATGGTAAACAAAGTCTTCAAAGACCAAATAGGAAGAAATATGGAAGTATATGTGGATGATATGCTCATAAAGAGTATCGTCCGAAGAAGTCATTTGGAAGATCTTGAAGAAGTTTTTGATACTTTGAGAACATACCAGATGAGGCTAAATCCGGAGAAATGTGCTTTCGGAGTTTCTTCCGGAAAATTCCTTGGGTTTATGGTATCCCAAAGAGGAATAGAGGCAAACCCAGAGAAAATCAAAGCCTTGCTCGAGATGGAGTCGCCAAGGACGGTTAGAGACATCCAATGCCTAACCGGAAGAGTGGCAGCCTTAAACAGATTTATCTCACGATCGGGTGAGAAATGCTTGCCTTTCTTCAAAGCTCTTAAAGAGCTCGGGAAGGCAAAAGATACCTTATGGACCGATGAATGTCAGCAAGCGTTCGAGAAATTGAAGGAGAAGCTCGGGACTCCACCTCTCTTAGCCCGACCTTCAACGGGAGAACAATTATTCACATACTTAGCCATTTCTCCAGCGGCAGTAAGCGCGGTCTTAGTAAAAGAAGAAGGTACTTCACAAAACCCTATCTATTTCATAAGTCATGTTTTAATAGATGCCGAGACACGATATCCGGATGTGGATAAACAAGCTTTAGCACTTGTAATCGCATCTCGGAAACTCAGACCGTACTTCCAAGCTCATCCAATTGTAGTCTTGACCAACTTCCCGTTGAAGAAGATACTACAGAAACCAGACTTAGCCGGAAGAATGGTCACATGGGCTATTGAGTTGAGCGAATATCAAATTGAGTATAGAACTCGTCCAGCCATAAAGGGACAAGTTCTGGCCGACTTTATTCTTGAGAATAGCATGCCTAGTTCGGGAGTAGAAAATTCACCCGGTCCGGAGTTATGGACTTTGCATGTTGACGGCTCGAGCAACTCTTCGGGGAGTGGAGCGGGGACTAATGCTTATCAGCCCGGATGGGTTCACTATTCATTATGCTTTAAGATTCAACTTTAAAGCCTCTAATAATGAGGCCGAGTATGAAGCCCTACTAGCAGGACTAAGACTTGCCCGAGCCCTAAGAGTCCGAGAATTGGAAGTCCGAAGCGACTCGCAGTTGATCGTGAATCAAGTTCGTGGCGTGTACGAGGCAAAGGAAACAAAAATGGCAAATTACTTAGCCAAAATTGATGATTGTCGCCATTATTTCGATCATCTTGAGATAAAGCAAATTCCGAGAAAGGAAAATGAAGTAGCAGACGAGTTATCCAAGTTGGCTTTATCCAAATATTCGACCTTAGGCTCAGCCGTTTATATTGAACAGTTAGAAATTCCTAGCATTCGGGAGGCCGAGGCGATGGATATTGATGAAGAGCCTAGTTGGATGAGCCCAATAATATCATACTTGAAGAATGATATCCTTCCGGAAGACGTCAAGGAGGCTAAGGCAGTTAAAAATCAAGCAGCGAAGTTCACCATTATTGAAGAGCAACTTTATAAAAGATCGGTCACACAACCTCTTCTAAAGTGTGTTGGCCCTTCTCAAGCTCAATATGCCTTAGCCGAAGTACACGAAGGAATATGCGGAGCGCATATGGGAGGCCGAGCTTTGGCCCATAAAATAATACGCCAAGGCCTTTATTGGCCGACTATTCAGAAAGATGCCGTGGAATATGTCAGAAAATGCAAGCAATGTCAACTTCATGCATCTGTCCCGAAGACGCCGGCTGTCCCTCTTACATCCGTCTCCAGTCCGATTCCCTTCGCCATGTGGGGAATGGATCTGGTGGGAAAGCTCCCTAAGGCCGCCAACAATAGAGAATATTTGGTCGTGGCAATCGACTATTTCACTAAGTGGGTGGAAGCCGAACCTCTCTCATCCATTACTGAGAAACAAATGGAGAAGTTCTTTCAAGAAAGAATCATTTACAGATTTGGAATTCCAAAGATCCTTGTGACCGATAATGGAAAGCAGTTTATCGGAGCCGGCTTCAAGAATTTTTGTGAAAGATATCACATTGAGCATAGAACATCATCCGTGGCGTATCCGCAGAGCAATGGGCAAGTTGAAATAACCAATCGGACGCTGTTGGATGGAATAAAAAAGCGCTTGGAGACAAGTCGAACCAAATGGGTGGAAGAATTACCAAGCGTCCTTTGGTCATATCGCACCACGGCTAGAACTCCTACGGGAGAAACACCTTTTCGGCTAGCCTACGGCACAGAAGCACTTGTCCCTGTGGAAGTATTGGCAGAATCAAAGAGATATACTGACTTCAATGAAGAAGCAAACGAAGAAGGCTTGAAGAGTAATCTTGATCTAATAGACGAAATACGGAGCATGTCAGAATACCGGAATCAAAGATATCAAAACCGAGTAGCTGGATACTTCAATACTCGGGTAAAAAATAGAAGACATCGTACGGGTGACTTAGTGCTCCGCAAAGTTGCGGCTTCAGACCCAAGAAACCAAGGCAAGCTCTCACCCACATGGGAAGGACCTTATCTCGTCGAACAAGAGACGAAACCAGGAACCTACAAGCTAAAAAGCTTGGCCACGGGCGAGACAATTGATCGAACTTGGAATTCCATGAACCTTCGGAAATTCTATCAATAGAATTAATTCAAATATGTAACAT
Source organism: Hakea prostrata (assembly GCF_041222555.1). NCBI lineage: Eukaryota > Viridiplantae > Streptophyta > Magnoliopsida > Proteales > Proteaceae > Hakea > Hakea prostrata. Next base: position 117,740 of record NW_028291124.1, read on the forward strand.
TTGCGGAGTAAGGAAAGACCATTTGATTTTCAATAAATCCACGTCTTCATTGTCGACATCTATCTCTTCGATTATTCAATGGCGTTACACTCGGGACCTCACCGGGTAGCCACGCGGGAGTTTTCCCCACCTCTCATGAAAGTCCAAGTGAGACTCTCATGAGATGGAATTATTCAATGGCGTTACACTCGGGACCTCGCTCGGGTAGCCACGCGGGAGTTTTCCCACCTCTCATGAAAGTCCAAGTGAGACTCTCATGAGATGGAATTATTCAATGGCGTTACACTCGGGACCTCGCTCGGGTCCACGCGGGTTTTCCCCACCTCTCATGAAAGTCCAGTGAGACTCTCTGGTGGATTATTCAATGGCGTTACACTCGGGACCTCGCTCGGGTAGCCACTCGGGAGTTTTCCCCACCCTTTAAGAAGAGCCCGGAGAGTTCTTAACAAGCTTAAGAACCCCAAGAGCGCTCTTCAAATCAACGAAGAACCCAAGAGAGTTCTTGACAAGTTCAAGAACCCAAGAGCGTTCTTAAGAAGAGCCCGGAGGTTCTTAACAAGCTTAAGAACCCAAGAGCCGCTCTTCAAATCAACGAAGAACCCAAGAGAGTTCTTGACAAGTTCAAGAACCCAAGAGCGTTCTTAAGAAGAGCCCGGGAGAGGTTCTTAACAAGCTTAAGAACCCAAGAGCGCTCTTCAAATCAACGAAGAACCCAAGAGAGTTCTTGACAAGTTCAAGAACCCAAGAGCGTTCTTAAGAAGAGCCCGAGAGTTCTTAACAAGCTTAAGAACCCAAGAGCGCTCTTCAAATCAACGAAGAACCCAAGAGAGTTCTTGACAAGTTCAAGAACCCAAGAGCGTTCTTAAGAAGAGCCCGGGAGAGTTCTTAACAAGCTTAAGAACCCAAGAGAGCTCTTCAAATCAACGAAGAACCCAAGAGAGTTCTTGACAAGTTCAAGAACCCAAGAGCGTTCTTAAGAAGAGCCCAGGAGAGTTCTTAACAAGCTTAAGAACCCAAGAGCGCTCTTCAAATCAACGAAGAACCCAAGAGAATTCTTGACAAGTTCAAGAACCCAAGAGCGTTCTTAAGAAGAGCCCAGGAGAGTTCTTAACAAGCTTAAGAACCCAAGAGCGCTCTTCAAATCAACGAAGAACCGAAGAGAGTTCTTGACAAGTTCAAGAACCCAAGAGCATTCTTAAGAAGAGCCCAGGAGAGTTCTTAACAAGCTTAAGAACCCAGGAGCGCTCTTCAAATCAAAGAAGAACCTAAGAGAGTTCGAAGGCGTTACACTCGGGACCTCACTCGGGTAGCCACTCGGGAGTTTCCCCCACCTCTCATGAAAATCCAAGTGAGACTCTCATGAGATGGAATTTTATCCATGAGATACATTTCTCCCCAAGTCCTTCATTCGGGACCATATTCGGGACCATGAAGACACACGAGACCAGTCAACAGAGAAGCTTAATGCATCAGTTTGAAGAAAACAACAAGTTGCGCAACTATTCAAAACATTTGGCCAAAGGGACCAATATTACAAAGAAAGCGCAAAGTTGCGCAAAATTCAAACATTGTTTATAAAAATTCCAAACGTTTCTCAGAAAACGGAAGGAAGAAAAGGCTGAAGTCTTTCACTTCTCAGGAGAATTCTCACGCTCGGGAGGATTGTCTTCACCAAGCCCGTCGCCACCAGGAGCTTCTTTCTCAAGACTCTCTCCAGAGCCCCCCGCTTGATCTTCATCAACATAGAGAAAAGGGTCGGGAGGGCTGAAGGGTTCTTGGCAGTTAACCCCTTCGGGTACGGCTCTTTGAAGAGTCTCATAAACTCTACCGTCTAGCATTCCGCCTAATTCCTTCGGGTTAGGAATATCGACCCGTCGGAGAACAGCAGTGAAAGCATCATTAAGCCCGAGGCGGTAGGTAGAAGCGAAGAGAGAGCCACCTGGAGATTCTTGAACCGAGAAGTGCCGAGGTAAGAAGTGATGATCTCTTTACGGACCACCTCGGGCACCTCATCGGCACTGACGGGAAGTTGCCTGGCAATGGACTCCATCTCAGCTTTCTCACGCCTTAACTTCTCCATTTCTTGAAGGGCCTCTTCCAAATTTTCCTTGGCCTCGGAGAGTTCCCCCTGGAGAGCCGCCTTGCTTTGGGATATCTCCTTCAGCTTCAAGCCCCTTTCTTCGTCACGTTTCTTCAATGACCTGACAGTCTTAATAGACTCAGAAAGTTCTGCGGCGGTGCGTTCTTGATCTTCCTTCAGCTCTCGAAGCTGATCTCTCAAGTGCTCGGAACGAATTAAGCACTCGCCCATGTAATGCGCCCCTCCAGAGAAGAACCTAGAGAAAATACGGAATACCACGTTAAAGAAATCACTTGGAGAACTATGAGGGACTAAGGATGGAGAATTACCTGTAGGCGTTGGCATAGAATTTGTCGTCCGAGAGATCCTTCAGATACTTTCGGTCCGAAGGGATCATCCCCTCAAGAAGCCAAGATCTGGCAGTGTTGGAGTCCCCCAGCACGGTGTCCGAAGAAGTCAGATCCCAGCCGGGAACGAAGACAGGGGACTTTGGAGAGTCCTCCTCAGCAGCCTTCTCGCTCTCCCGAGCCCTCTTCAAGGGCCTTCCCGAGCGGCTTGAGGGAGAGGCCTGGGGAATACCTATCTCGGGAGGCCCCCCTCCCAAGGAGACGCTCTTCCTTGCGGTCTTCTTGCCCGAAGGCTTGGACGACCCCGGAGCGCCGAGAGCTTGGACAACGGGACCTGTGTCCGAAGCACCACCTTTCTTCGCTGGCTTTCGGGCGAAAGCCTCTTTGACATTCCCGGTTGTCAATGCCCGAAGAGCGTCGATGTCCAATTTGCTAGACACTGCAACAACAAACGAAGAAAGTCAGAAAGTGCAAAGATAAGAAAAATATACAAAATTGGAGAATGTCAATGAAGAAGGGGCTCACCCGGAGAAAAGCCCCACAACTGAAGAGCAGCCGGATACTCAGGTAAATATCCGTGAACTGCGGCTGAATCTCCGCCGACTTGGATGATCTTTTCTAAAGCCGCTTCTTCGGCAGCGGATAATTCAATGGGATTGTTGAGTCTTTTAAGATCAGAATTGGATTTCTTCACAAAAGAAGTTGGGAATGGCGGCGGAGCTGGGGGCTGACAAAAGAAAAAGTGATGTCTCCACCCTTTGGTGGAGGTAGGCATAGACTTCGGCAAAATGATGTTGCCTGACCATTCCACTGCGTCGGTTGCCCGACGAAGAAGAGAGAGCCAACCCCCTTTTGATTGACTCTTAACTTCAAAGAAACGATGAAGAAGGGGGAATGTTGGTTCGACTCCCACATTATGACAAAAACCAACAAAGCAAGAAACACTTCTCCAACTATTCGGAATAAGGTTGGAGGGAGAAATTCCGTAATGGACGAGAAGGTCTTCAAAAATTTTCTGAACGGGAAAGCGAAGACCTCCTAAGAAGGCATCGTAGTAAAGGGAGAAGGCCCCGTTCGGGGGCTCTCCAACCCGACTAGAAGAAGACGGGAGCTGAAAGAGATAGTCTTTTGGAATTTCGCAGAAATCCCTTAGACGTTGGAGATATTTGGGGCTGAGATCTCCAGGATAGAACTCGGGACCCGAAGACTTGAGGTTATAGTCAATATGAGAGGGTGTCTTGGGTTTGTTCCTTTCTTCGAGAATTGCTTCGTCGGAAAGCAATTCGGAGAAAATAAAAGCAGGCCAGCGATTGTGGCAATCTTGGGGACGAGAAAGGGGTGGGCGAGGCGAATAATGTCTCTGACTCACTCGGAATTTACTAGGAGATTGATTAATACTATCAACTTCCCGTTCATCCGAAGAATCCATAGAAAGACCAAGGTTGACTAAGTCCGTTCCTAAGTCGGAGCAAAGAGGTTCTTGGTCAAGAGGGTCGTCCCTAGCTAAGTCAGCAGTCGCTCTCACAATACGAGAGTCAGAAGAGTCAGAGAAAGCATCTTCACTAGAATAATGCGTGGATTGGGTTCGGGAAGATGTCTCGGGACTGGAGATCGTGGCAGTCGGGACCTCCAGTCGGGAAGGGGCTCGGGCTATTTCCTTGCCTTTTCTTAAGTTATCCATAATAAGGAAATGACAAAGGAAAGAAATGAAGAAAAGTTAGAGAAACTTACTGGTTTGAAGATTGGAATAGCGAGTCGGAGAAAGCGAGTTGGAGAAAGCAAGCAACGCAGTCAGGGGACTTCAAAGGGAGTTTGCAAGCAAAAAATTGAAAATAAGGTTTGAACCTCTATTTATAGTGAGGAGTAGGAAGATGAAGAGACACATCCAACGGCTGTGAATCAAGCAAAGCGACGGTTGAGATCTGGCACATGAAAGGTCGCGATCCAACGACCAGCAATGAACAGACACAACGGTCAAGATTAAGGGACTCAAGATCTCAATCAGACGGCCCTTGATCGAATAGATCAACGGCTGAGATAACACGACCATTCGCATATCAGGAGCAGCAATAAATGTGAATTAGTACGACGGTTGGGAATTCCTAAGGCCTTGGAGAAATAATGGCTCTCATTCAAGACGACGTCTTAAAAGTTTCTCCAAGAAGAAAGAAAATTTTCTAAGAAGCCTGGGAGTAACATTCCATACGTTCGAGAAGTCAATCGCACGGAATGGGGGGCTCTGTTGTGGGGAAATATAGTCCCGGTCCTCCCCCCTCGGGAGAGAGGCACCCCCCCCTCGGGAGAGAGGCACCCCCCTCGGGAGAGAGGCACCCCCCTCGGGAGAGAGGCACCCCCTCGGGAGAGAGGCACCCCCCTCGGGAGAGAGGCACCCCCTCGGGAGAGAGGCACCCCCTCGGGAGAGAGGCACCCCCTTGGGAGAGATGCACCCCCCTCGGGTTAATGCTCCTCTTCCCTCATAAAGGGTCCCGAGTGCCTCACTCGGGACAAATACATCTCTTTTTGTCATCTGGTTTCTTCCTTGAAGAAGGTCCCGAGGGCCTCATTCGGGAGAAACACCTCCCATATGAGATGGCTCACTTCTTCCCTAAAGAAGGTCCCGAGGGCCTCATTCGGGAGAAACACCTCCATATTGGCAGATTCATTTCTTCGTTGGAGAAGTGCCACACTTGGGAAAAATATCCAACTCTAGCATTTCTCAGAAGACTCTCTTGACTAAGTCAAGAAGAGTTAGTTACTCATAAACACTCAGCATATCTATTCCGAGAATTGGGGAGGTGAGTCATCATAACGGCGATATCAGGTGCGACAAAGAAGGAGCCGTTATTCCACTACCCCACTCACTCCTCAACTATCGATCCGGAATCTAAGGAATCGCCGCCTCCAGGTAACTTCTATATAAACCTACCTCCTACATGGAGAAAGGTAACGAGAACTTTCATCTGAGTACTTACTCATTACGTTCTTGAGAACTCTCTCAAGAACCATTATTGTTATCTAGGCTGATTTGAGCGTCGGAGGCGGTTCCCCGGCCAAAACTAGGCCGGACCGTTCTTGCTTTCTTTGTGTGTGCAGGCATCTCAGTTATTCCAACTTGGTTGGAGAGCTCTTAAGGTGGTCATCTCAATATCCGACTCCGGGCCCCCCCCCCCCCCCCCGGGGCGGGGGGGCGGGGCGCGCCCACCGGGGGGGGGGGGGGGGGGGGGGCCCCCGCGCCCCCCCCCCCCCCCCCGCGCGCGGGCACAACACACCCCGCGGGGGCGCGAGGGGGGGGGGGGGGGGGGGGGAGCAGGCCGGCCCCCCCGCCCCCCCCCCCCCCCCCCCCCCCCCCCCGGGGGGGGGGGGGCCCCCCCCCCCCCTTTTTGTGGGGCCCAAGGTGTGGGGGGCCCCGGGCCCGGGCCCTCTGCCCACTCTGTGTGAGGATACTAGAAAGGATCGCCCGTGGTGAGGAATGGACGTATCTGGATCTGACATGATATGACTAAGTAGATGACTTGCATTGGGCTAGCATTTGTAGAGTTAGAATCATACTTGCATCATGTGTTTCATATCATCTTTCATCATGTTATGATTTGTATCTTATGGTTTATGTATTATGGATTAATTGCCTTGCTGAGTTCTTTTGAACTCATTCCTTTTTGTGCAATTGTTTTGTTAGATTTCTCCACAGGTACCGAAGAAGCCGATGGCACATACTTCGAAGCGGACCAGGATTCCACATACTAAATTGAAGGTCCTGCCATTATGAAAGTTACTATGAAGGTGCCAAGGGTGATTACCCTCCGTACCAGGATTAGCCGGACTTTGGTGTGGGAGAAGCCATGCTTGGTTTCCTTCGTGTATACTTACAAGGACACCCTATACAAGACTGAGGAGGCCTTAGCTTAGGCCTTTTTATTGTTATTTCTTTGGAACTTGGATATGTAATCATAACTTTATTTTGATATACTCTCAAATGTTGGATCTGTAACCTAACTTTGATTGACTGCTTTTCCGCTGCCACTGAGGGAGTGACTTCCGCTCACTCTCTCTCTCCTTTGGATTATATTTATACATTGGTATCATCTTTATTCTGCACTCTGATTATTTGTTCTTTTCTTATTCATGATTACCTTTATTATATGCTTTTACTTTGATTATTGTTGTTCATGATTGTGTTATCGCGTATGTGGGAGGCATGATTGCTTGATACTTGATCTTCGAGACTATGGATCACATACTCGGGAATGCCTGGTAGGGTACCGGCTGGGTGGATGTGACATTGACAGGTCTGGAGACATCAGCGAGCATGTGTCCCATACCACAGACCTCTGATATCTCAAGCCAAGATATCCCAATGGAATACCCTTTCCATCAGAACCACATACCATCATCATCATCATCATCATACCACATTCATGATTGATAAAGCATATGTAAAGACGATACAAACAGCAAGCATATAATAAGATCAACATGTTATTCATGGTTACAACAGTATATAAAATGAAAGAATAGTATTGAAAGACACTAGACTAGCATGTTCAAGTCATTTTATAAAGATGAGGTTGTATGTCCTTACCCGTAAATAAGTAGAAATCCTCTAGATTGCAAACTATAAACAATTATGAAACTTTTATTGGAAACAGAGGACACATATAAATAGGGTTACAATAATATGTAAGTCAGAATCAATCAAATCGGACAAAATCTAAAAGTTACTTGGTCACTGGAAACCAGCCGATCGCTTGGGCCGGTTGCTTAGGCTAAGCGACCGCCACTAGTGACCGCCCCAAAAACAATGAGTTTCAAATCCAAAACTCAGGCTTTTGATCATCCATTTTCAATCCGATTTTTGGATGATCATAGTCCGAATTTGAAACCTAACACTCCCATAACCAAGGGTATTACGAAACCTAACAATTGACACTAATTTGGTTACCTAGAATCCTCCACTTGACTAGATCAGTCCTTTTCACGGAAGTAGGGTTTCGTTTTCGGACCTGATCTCATCAAGAGCGTTAAAAAGGTAGGTACTGTAATAAGAGGATCATGAACAACCAAAGAGGAAAATAATTCTACTTTAATCATAGCCAAGGGTAGAGTATGAGTGATCAGGGAATCACTTACCTCAACCAGATCAGCTAGAAAAGACAAGAGAGCTTCCAGGTCACTAACAACACTTCAAATCACCTTCCAGCACGTCTCCACTACCGCCTAACCACCAAAAATAGCAATCCCGAATATAATATTCATAAAATAGGTGAGGGTTGCTATTTATAGAAGTCTGGGGGGAAAATAGGCAAAACCCCGCAATCAGGACTAGGCGGTCGCTTGGTCCAATCAACAGCCACTAGCAACCGCCCCTAGTATATTGCTATACAAGGGTGCTTTGCTCAGGGGGTTGAAGTCCAAGTACAACCTAACCCTAATCAACACATGGGGGAGGTCTTACCTTCATTCTGGACATCTCCAGACATCACTTGTCTTCCAAAGGGGTCCAACTACCAAGCAAGGCAGGCTCTTCAACAAGAGAATCCAGATCCATGGGTTCACAAGATGGCATGCACTCTATCCAGAAACTCCACAAATTTACCCGGCTAGACCTTCGGGTTCTTGGACCTGCAATATGGATCCCGGGTTAGAAATACGGGAGTTGTTACATATGGTCATCCACATATTATTAGGGCGGAATGCTCTTATGACTCCTCACGACACCCTCCTTGGACGTACATGAGCCCAACCCTAACATATGTAACCCTACCATTGCATGATCAACAATGGACCACTAAGTTTCCGCACGGACTGGTTACCACTATAGGATGAAACAGAGTCATGTCACTATTATCGCGGGTCATTTGGCTTCAATTCCCCTACCGAAAGGGTAGTAGCATGTAAAAGTTTCTAGCCATACAATTCTAGACTCCCTAGGTATGTCATCCAACAGTCATGATAGTGCTAGAGGTATCAATGAGCATGTGTTTCATACCATGGCCTTCTGATATCTCAAGCAAAGATCCCCAATTAAATACCCTTTCCATCACAATTACACCACATCATTCACCATCATAACATAATCAGTTGTTCAATATCATAAAGTGATCAAGTATATTGAAACATCACACACAATAGGTATACAACAGAATTATAATGAATTACACAACTACAGCAAGGTACATGATCAATAAATAATGTAAGAAATAACTGATTCATCATATAGCATGTCATTTCATATAAACAAAAAAATGTGCCATTACCTGTAATTAAGTAAAGGCTTACCATAATGAAATCAGAACACAATTACAAGACTTCCAGTAGACTCAGAGAACACCTAAACATAAGGTTACAAGAACATAATAAGGACATGAGTCAAATAAAAGTAAACACAAATCTCATATAGTCACTATGACCCAACCGGTCGCTTGGGTCAAGCGACCACCACAAGTGACTGCCCCTGTTACAGACAGTTTTCAAAGTCTGAAATTCTAACTTTTGATCACCCAATTTCGATCTGATTTTATGATAATTTAAGTCCATATTTCATTCTTAATTAGTCTATAACAAAGGTGCAAATCAATAACCTAAAATTAACACAAATCCATAACCCAATTCATCTCCCTTGATGAGATCCATCCTTTATTCGAATGTAGGGATTCAGTTTTGGATAGGATCTTCTCAAAATCATTGATAAGGGAATAGAACTAAACACAATTAGGTCACCCCAACATAAAGGAGATGGATATGCACCATTCCAAAGCTGAGGGAAGAGAATGGAGTGAAGGGGGATCACTTACTTCTTTCAGATTTGCAAAACAGATAGGGGAATGGATCCAATTCGCAATCCACGCTTCTCTCACCTTCTATGTCACATCCACCCAGCCGGTACCCTATCTGGAATACCCGAGTGTGTGATCCACAGCCCCAAAGATCAAGTTTAGGAACGATCATATCCATTTAGCACAATAACATAATCAAAAGCAAGAACAAATCATTGTATTCAAGTATTTATTAATAAAATCAAGAAAGGATCTCAGAAAGATCACTAAAGGATATCAGAGTGAGGAATAACAAGATACCAAATCAAAAGACACTGTAGAGTATAGCGGAAATATACTCCACAAACATATCCGGAAGGTAGATCGAAATCTAACGCAAAGCCCTAAGTTAATGCAAGTAAAATAAAAGTATAAAAGAAACAAGAGAAGTCTAATCAACATCTTCAGTCGACTCTTCTTCTTCTTCAGTCTTCATCTTCATCACCTTTGGGTTATGCTCTTGAAGCTTCAGATCAACATCTAGCACACGATCCCATTGGCAAACAAGACGATGGCGGCTACCATCAATAGGAGCCATCAACGCAGTCCAAATCCGAGTGTTGACTGCCTCGCTGTTCATTATCTTGTCCAAGGACTTCTGGAGCTGTACCATATATGAAAAGGTCCTCCGTACTAGGGCACGAGTTCTCTTTCGATCCTGCAATGTCATCTAAAACAAGTCCCCCGAAGGATAAGCTCAAAATAACTTAGCAAGTAATCCAAACGCAATAAACATCTTCACATGCATTCTTAAGCAAACATATATGCAATGATATGAGACAATATATGCAAGTATGCTTCTAACTCTATGTATGTATGCTGGTCTCTATTGGCAGACATGCTTTAAGTCATAGCACCATACTTCTTTGGGAAGGTCTCAAATCACACATCATTGATTGGTAGTGGGTCCGGCATCCCTTGGGACATTCCATGGTTGGTGGTTTAGGTCACCGCTCTCTCACATCACCATTGGTCTAAGTATTGGAGCATGTCAGGGTAAAGCCTAGCCAAATGCAAGTCATCTACTTAGTTATATCAACTCAGGTCTAGATACGTCCATTCCTTGCCCCGGGCGATCCTTTCCGGTATCCTTTCCACTAGAGTCAGCATAGTCTCGGACTATGGACTCATCAACCCTATTGGTCATCCACAAATAATAGACAAGAAGCTCTCATGTCCTCTCATGGATTGGTTACCGGTCTTGAACGCCCATGAGCTCAAGTCTACCATTTGCAACCCTACCAATAAATGGCTCCCACAATGTGATTCATGTCCCTTCATGGGTTGGTTACCGATCTTGAGCGCCCATGAATCCCTATTGCTACCACGGGTCGTTCGGTCTCAATACTCTTCCGAATTGGGTCTGATATAACAGGGGTATTCCTAGCCAAACACTGCTAGACCAATCCTAGGCATGTCAACAAGTAGTTAGGGAAAGAGTCAAGGGGCATCATAGGAAAGCATCCCATACCACTTCCACTAATGTCCAAAGACAGAAATGCCAATAGGGCATTCCCCATTCCACAACTATGACCTAAGCATCCACATCATATCATGATTCCATACAAGTCATATTCACATTCATATCCACATCATAGTCCATATCACATTCTCATAATCAATAATCAATTCTAATATGTATTTCACAATATGGACAAGCTACTGTAGTTACAGAAGTATCATGATGTAAAAGAAACCAAACAACACTAGTTAAATCATACATTCATGTCATAATACATAAAGGCATGTAAATAGGCATATTGTGAGTTGGAATACTCACTGTCACATCCTCCCAGCCGGTACCCTATCTGGCATACCCGAGAGTGTGATCCACAGCCCGAAGATCAGGTATCGAGTAATCAACCTCCCACATAAACAATAACATAATCATGAACAATAACAATAAAAGTGCGGAAGATAAACCATAGATCCAATAAGGAAAGAATGAATCATATATAAATCAGAGTACTAGATATAATCAGAGTGTCAAAACAGATAAGTAAAGTGAGGCAAAATCCCACTCTACAACCAGCGGAAAAGTAGTTCTAAAAGAGAATAAGCTAGACAAAATCTAATCCCAGTAGCAAGTACAATGGGTAACTAAATTGTTCTCCACTTTATAGACAACATCCCTATAAGTATAAATCTCATAAACGGCACAAGGGCGCTTCCACTCAATGGTCGGACTAAGCATCGTGCGGAGCATAACCACTCGCGGGATCTTCAGTGTAATTGTTGTAACCGCAATCACCTTCCTGGAGATATGCCTCTTCGCCTTGCGCTTCTTCATAGGGACCGTCATAGTATTCAGTACCTGCAGAATAGTCTAACAAACATTGTACAATAAAGGAATGAGTTTCAAAGAAACTCAGTAAGGCAGTTAAATCCATAATAACATAAATGGTAGGATTTCAGAACAAACATAAATGCAATATGGTATGAGACAAGCAATGAATGAATGAATCTAACTCTATAAATGTTGGTCTCTATTGGCAGACATGCTTTAAGTCATAGCACCGTACTTCTTTGGGAAGGTCTCAATCACTCATCATCAGTTGGTAATGGGTCCGGCATCCCTCGGGACATTCCATGGCTGGGGGTTAAGTCACCACTCTCTCACATCACCATTGGTCTAAGTACCGGCGCATGTCAGGGTAAAACCTAGCCAAATGCAAGTCTTCTACTTAGTTACATCAAGTCGATCCAGATACGTCCATTCCTCGTCCCTGACGATCCTTTCCGGTATCCTTCACACTAGAGTCCTCATAGTCCCTGACTACGGACTCATCAACCCTATTGATCATCCACATATGGTAAACGGGAAGCTCTCACGTCCTCTCACGGGTTGGTTACCGGTCTTAAGCGCCCGTGAGCCCAAGTCTATCCATATGCAACCCTACCAATAAATGGCCCCCACAATGTGATTCCTGTCCTCTCACGGGTTGGTTACCGGTCTTGAGCGCCCATGAATCCCCATTGCTACCACGGGTCGTTCGGTCTCAATACCCCTCCGATTAGGGTCTAACATAACAGGACATCCTAGCCAAACACTACTAGACAATCCTAGATATGTCATCCAACAGTTTAGGAAGGTGTCCATAGGGCATCTCCGGAAACATCCCATAATATTCCCGTAGTAGTCCAAGGACAGAAGTGTCAAAAGGACACCTCTCCTTTCCAAACCATACTTAAGCATACACATGCATCAATTCATATCATCACATATATGGTAACTTCATATATGGAAAGAAATCAATAATTACAATCACTTTGTATATAATTGGTAAGTAAATCATACATGAGTCAATTCAATATGAATAAGTAATGCTACTGTAATCAAAGTTATGCAACAGTAGTATATCATTGTAAGAATCTGATTTAGGAACAACTCAATGATATTCAAATATAGAAACTAGATTCATGCTATCTATGTAATTAAGGAAATAACCATCCTTACCTTTTATAACTCACAAAGGAATCCTAAGAAATCAAGTAAGATCTTGGCAAACTTGAGAAGAAGGTCCTAAACAAGTGTATACAACATATTAGGAAAGATCCCTAACAGAAAAGATACCAAAACATCCAACACAGACCAATTCTGGAGTTGCTGTACTCATTGGTCAAGTGGATTGGTCGACTGGTCCAGTTGACCAATCAGTCGACCAATGCAGACAGTAGCCTAAAAAAAACAGAGTTTGAAGATATGAAATCCGAATTTGGTGGTTCAAAAGGGTACTAATCAAGGGGTAAACTACATCAGTAGTATCCTAACATATAGGGGACCTCAAAACACTAATCCAATCAACCCATCAAGATCCAAATTAGGAAACAAAAAGTTACCATAATTAGATCAACCATGGATCTTGAAGAATTCAAGATAGAAATCAAAGACAAGAACAATAGGAGGATGGATCATTGCTTCAGGTAAAGATATCATGAAAAGCATACTTAGACCTTCAAGGAAATAGGCTTAAAAGCATAAATCTAAATAAGGAAACAAAACCTACCATATATGTAACTATCATGATTCATGAAGAAAACATGGTATGGTAGAAGAGAAACAACTAGAGATTGATAGATCATGGATCATGAAAAGAAAACACAGCAATTGGCTACTAACATGATCAATATAGAAGATCCAAGGAGATCAGAATTCAAATCAAAAGTTAAACAAAGACTAGATCATGGTTTGATCATGATTCCTTCAAAAGCTTGCAATGATCATGGTTAAGATCATTGTTCTAGCCATTAATCCTTAGGATGATCATGAGAGACAAGTCCAGAGATGTTTGCAACAGAGAATGCAGCATCTCCTCTACTGTCTCAACTCAAAAAAGAAAGAAACACAGAGATGGAGGAGAAGAAGAGAGTGTAGACATACCTTTTGATGCAAAAGGAAGAGTTTCGACGAAGATCCGTCAAGAAAATCACCAAGGATGCAAGGGAGATGACTTGCAGAGGTCTTTGGTTCGTTCCAAAGAGTTTGGATGCAGCAAATACGAAGTAGACTCGAGATTGGACTTAAATAGAGCAAGCAAGACCTAATTGCCAAAGACAACACTCATTGGTCGAGTGGATTGGTCGACTGGTCCAGTCGACCAATCAGTCGACCAATGCTGACAGCAATTCCAAAACAGGGAATTGAAGACCTAGATCAAATCCAATCCTAAAGGGGTTTTGCACACATAACAAGTGACTTACCTAATAGGTAGAAATGCCTTCAAACCATGATAGAGAGCACTCCAAGTCCATCAACTAATCCGATCTTCATCAAGATTCAGTTTCCATAAATAGAACTTCATCATCAACTCTCATGGATTCAAAGCCAGACACCAAGTCCTCCACTGGGATGGCCCAAAGCTGACTTCTTACATTACTTCGGGTCACTGGACCTACAAATAACAAGGTTTCCGGGTCAAGGTTAGGGCTGGGTTTTACACTTTTAATCCGAACTTATAGTCTTCAAATAAGAGATCAGAGAACAAATCCAAAATCACCTAAACAAGCTTGACAAAACATATACAGATCATAAGAACAAATTCCCAAAAGATTGGAGTCGAGACAGAGCAAAACTGAGAAAGGTTGCTGTCAGCAGCATGCATGGTCGATGGTCTTTGGTTGATGGCATCGACCAAGCAGGATCGACTAAGCAGAATTCAATCCGGGCAGATTACATTGCTTTGGTCATATCTTCTTCGTTTGAAGTCCGATTGGCCCAAAATTCGAAAGGGAACCTCACACAAACATACTAAGACTAATCTAACATGTATTGGACATCATACATGGTTAAAAATCAGTACTTTCTAATTTTGGAACATGAGTTTCTAAATTAGAAACAACATGGTTTTCATAGCAAGCACACCATGGATTCAAGGGAGGAATTAGAGAGAACAAGTCTTCACTCTAATGGATTGTCAATAACATATCAGAGGTAAGAATATTCATAAGAATAGATCAATCATACAAAAGAAATAAGATCGAACATGCATTCATGAAGATATCCATGATCCCTTGTAAAAAATCAAATCAGGGAATCATAGCATTATTAGAATTGAATGGATTCGCAACCTTGAAGATCATAGAAGATGTATTTGCAAAGATGCAATACCATCTTCCTAATCACAACAAGAGTTATTAAATAGAAAATCAATAGAATACTAATCCTAAAGTGAGAGGAATCAAAAATAGAAACTTTCTAGAATGCCTAAATCAATGATCAACATAGCATCCTAGAATGACTAGAATTAATGGGAAATCATTCATAGGATGAAATACATTAGAACAGCAGTAGGGACTAAGATTAAACATGTTAGACATTGATTAGAAAGAAATTACAGTAGGATGATCATGTTGTCCAAAACTCAATCAAAAACGAATGAAGAATTGAGGAGATTCACCATATGGCTTCAAGGAATGCATAGAGTGATTGGGGGTTCACTCTATGACACAAGGAGTCAAGAGAATAGGTAGTTACAGTAGTGTAATACCTTCTCCATAATTAAAACATCATGCTAGAACAGTAAGAAGAAGAAATCAGAGAAGAAGAAGATAGATTACTAACCTTGTTGATGAAGAAACCAAATTAGAAACAAAGAGGAATGCTTGGGGATCTTCCTTGGCTTGAGAAGGAGGCTCTAGGGTTCTTCCCACCTTCACTAGCAATTGAGAGGCCAAAAAATAGGGTTTAACACGAGGTTGCATTATATAGAGAGTCCTAAGATCAAAACTTCCAAAAATAAGAGATTCAGCAAATCTGGGCAGCTTGGTCGATGGGATCGACCAAAGGGTCTTCCTTCAGCAAAATTGTGAATTTTGGTCTCCCAAGTTAAATTCAACACTTGGGCCTATAGCCAACTTAGGGAAAGGTCTGAAATGACTGTCTAGGGTCTTCTAAACCTATCCACACTGAACTCTAGGTCCCACTTATAGATCTAATATCCCAAGGTCACTCCTTTATTCCAAAACAAACAGGGTGTCCAGGCTAGGTTTAGGGCTGGATTTCACATTCTAGCACGATTCTTCCACCTCTTAACCATCTACAATAGCAATCCCGAATATAATAATGAGTTAAAAGGACGAGGTTTGCTATTTATAGAGGACAGAGGGAAAATTAGGGCAATTTTCAGCAAGCAGACCATGACCATCGCTTGGGGCGGTTGATTGGCCCAATCAACCGCCCCCTAGTACTTTTCAGTACATGGGTGCTTTGCTCAAGGGGTTGATTCCCAACTCCAACTTAACCCTAAACAACACATGGGGGAGGTCTTACCTTCATCCAAATATCTTCAAACACCACTTGACTTTGACTGGAAGTTCACTTTCCCATCAAACCAGGTTCTTCTTCAAGAGAATCTAGATCCATGGATTCAGGGTATGGATCATGGACTTCAATCTAGATACTCCACAACTTATTCTGGCTTGACCTTCGGGTTATCAGACCTGCAATACGAATTATGGGTTAGAATTACGGGGGTTATTACATAACCAGTCTGTGAGGGATCAGAGTGACTAGACCTTCCCAGAGGAGGGTTGGTGTTATATCTTAAAGCATGTCAACTGTCTAGAGACATGCATAGTTATATTTTAGTAGCATTCATATTCTTGCATATCGTGCATTTCATATATGCATAGCTGGATATGTTGTCATATAAATGAGAAAAGTGTTATCCTTACTAAGTTCGTTAGAACTCATTCCTTTCTTTGTATGTTATATTATAATTTTACAGATGGTAGTGCGACAGAATCTGTAGAAGTTCCGCTTGAGATGAAACATCATCTACGAAGAAGATGTGGTACCGTCAGTGGGAGACAAAGATGTATGCCATGAAGCCTCTTGTGGATGCTTGGAGTGCACTTAAACAACCCATTGATGGCAGAAGGAGACAGATTGCTAGGCATTTTGAGAAGTCCTTGGAGAGGAACTGGAGAACCCCCTTTCTTGCTAATTTAGAAAAGCAAATCTTAGCTTTAGAGAAGCTACTAGAAAGAAATTGATTTAGTAGTTTATTTTATTGCTTCTGCTTAACTCGATAATTTTTGAAACTTGATTACTTTGATTTGATTCATTCTCTGGTAGTATTTGGACTTCGTAATCCTTTTTGATTAATTATTTGAACTTGCTTTGATTATATATTTCTTGCATTTATAATTATTGATGGTAGGACCGTGGATCTTGTGATGGATCACACCCACGGGTTGTCGAAGCAGAACTAAGACCTGCGGGTGGGGTGTAACACTGACAACTTCTATTGATGGCAACCATCATCATCTTATTTGCCAATGGGATTGTGGGCTAGAAGTTGACCCGAAGTTACAAGAACACAACCCTAAAGTGAAGAAGATGAAGACTAAAGAAGAAGAAGAGTTGAAGAAGATTTTGATTAGTTTACTCTTGTTCTTCTAGACTTATTTTATTTGTAATAACTTTACATCTTGCTTTAGATTTCTAATCTACCTTCCGCTTTGTTTGTAGGGTATATTTCCGCTATACTTTACAGTTATCTTTTGATTTGGTATCTTGTTTTTCGCACTCTAATATTCTTTTGTGATCCTTCTGTGATCCTTTATTGATTATTATTATTAAGTTACTTGAATACAATGATTTGTTCTTGCTTTTGATTATGTTATTGTGCTAAGTGGATATGATCGGTCCTAAACTTGATCTTCGGGGCTGTGGATCACACATTTGGGTATTCTAAATAGGGTATTGGCTAGAAGGATGTGACACATGGTCCACTTCCAAGTCTTTCATTATTCAAGTTACCTCTTCTTTAAAAGTCAGTCAGGGTTTCCAAAATGGGATTTTCACTAAGGATTTCCGGATTAACGTTTTGTGGGATTTCACAGTTAATATTAGGATGCCATTGATAGATGAAGTTAAAGAAGTAATTGAATATCTGCTTCGATGAGTTGAAATTCTTTGGACCAAGACTCATAGATCAGATTTCTATACCTCCTCACCTTTTTCTTGGGGTTTCTCTTTATGATCGCCTTGCCCCAATTTCTCAAGGCTCGTCTTGTTTCTTCCAAGAGCCTCATCTTCTTCTGTCTCACAACCATCTTCTCCCACTAGCTTCGAATTGCCATTTGAGGCTCGCAGATGGCTGACCACCATTCAATTAGATTTTTTCACCACTACTAAGACTGGTTATCTTCCGAGGGAACTGGATTTTTAGGAGTCTCACTGGTTTCTGCATCCATATCCATATGAATTTCAGTTAATGCTATCTTTTCTTCCCCCATCGATTCTTTGATATATGGGTATTAGTTGCTTCACTGTTTTTCTTGCAATACTACTTCACACAAAGACAAAGAGTTAAAATTTGATGGTTTGAAAATGGGGACTGATGAGCACATTTATGTGTGAAATCTTAGGGCATAAAGCATGCATTTTATACACTTAGAGTGGAGTTACCTTGGGTTTTATGTTGTTTTTGCAGATTTTAGGACTTTTCAAGATTTAAGCAAATATTTGGAGTTTTGGGCTTGAATCATGCAATTTTACACGTCAAGAAGTCCATTCAAATTCTCAAATGCGAAAATGGGTCTGACCTGGAGCATGATGGGCTAGAGATGTGTGATTATGGGCCAACTTTGAAATATTGAAGAGATAAAGAAGGCAAATTTAATCTACAGCTGAGATTTTAAATCAATCTACAGAGATATTATTGAGAGAGTCCAAATGGAAAAGAGTCCTTGCATACCTCAATATCTTATTTCCTATCTTGGATTTAATTAAAGAAAGAAAAAGAGGAAAAAGAATTATATTCAAAAAGAAAAAGAGGAAAAATCCCGTTTTTGAATGCCTCTGTCCAGTTTCGATCAAACCTTTCATCAAATGGTCATCCGATGTCTGATCATGCTGATTTTTGGATGAGAGCTTCACGACTAATTAAACCTCAAATCCAACGGTGGAATTATGCATCTGATCTCTCTAGTTAGCACGATTAGTACGTCAAAACCCTAATTGGTTGAGTCGAGATAGAAACCCTGAGTTTTATTCAAATTTAGCCGTGCTTCATATCTCATATAAACTCTATAAAAGGAGAGCATGCTCCATCAAAGGAGAATGTGTTCTAGAGCTTAGTAGAAGCATTCTTTCTTCCCTCTTCAGTTTATATAGGCTTTCCTTAGTTTTCTTTGCTTGCATTTGTGAGATTTAAATTTCTAGATTCAATGTTTAGGTTTAATTTTTTTATGTAATGCAATTCAATTTCAAGTTTCAAGTTCAAGTTTCAAGTTTTTAGATTCATTTTTCTCTGGGTCTAGCAATTGCAAATTTAGATCATTCTAGATCTAGATTTGGTTGTTAGGGTTGGTTGAGATTCGAATCGTTTGTTCAATTCGCAAGTAAGTAACCTTCTTTATTAATCTTTTCTCCTCCCTCCATTCCGGCTTCTATCTATCCCTCCATATTCTTAATTTAGGATTTACTTTCAGCATTATTTATTGTTCTCCCTTCCCCTGGATCCTTAATCAGAGATGCCTACAGTCGTGCCTCTCTTTGGTTAAGGTTTCCATTTTACTTTCTGCAATTTACTTTCTACAATTTACTTTTAGCACTGTTTATTGTTCTCCCTTCCCCTGGATCCTTGATCAGAGATGCCTACAGTTGTACCTCTCTTTGGTTAAGGCTTCCTTTTCCTTTTATTGCTTTGTTTATTGCTTTATTATTTACTTTCTGCACTGTTTTTTTTCTTCTTTAATATCCATTCCCCCGATTGGTGGACTGTAAGCTACGGCAAAGGGTCCACAGTCAAAGTCATTATTATTATACTCCCCTTCCCTCGATCCAGAGCTGACACTCGGATCACTTCCATTTTTTTTCTTGTCTTTTATTTATGCATTGATTGTGTTTAATTTATTTTTCATTTCAATTCGATTGCATTAGATGTATAGATTAGGATCGTTTAGTTTAGTTAATTAATTAACAAAAATTGAATCATTCCACTCTCACATTACTATTAAGAAGTTGAATTATAAGTGGCATATCTCCTTGAGATCGACCCGTTAGCTACACTATACCGTGCGCTTGCGGTCACCTTTAAATTTCACAAACTCGATTCCTAAGAATTTTTTTATGTAATGTTTTTTATGCACTGTTTTTTTATTTCTTTAATATCCATTCCCCTGATCGGTGGACTGTAAGCTACGGCAAAGGGTCCATGGTCAAAGCCGTTATTATTATACTCCCCTTCCCTCGATCAAGAGCTGACACTCGGATCACTTCCCTTTTCCTTTTATTTTTATTGTTCGCATTTTTTCCTGTCTTTTATTTATGCATTGATTGTGTTTAATTTATTTTTCGTTTCAATTCGATTGCATTAGAAGTATAGATTAGGATCGTTAGTTTAGTTAATTAGTTAACAAAAATTGAATCATTCCACTCTCGCATTAGTATGTTCGAAAACAGAAGATTATGTTCGAGTTCAGCAACTCTGGGTCGATTGGCTGGGTAGCATGGCCCAGTTGACCCAAGCCGTCAGCAAAACGAAAGACAGGGATTTGAGGGTCTTCCACTACTCAGAATCAAACGAAACTTTAAACACATATTCTATAACATACCTAGCATGGAAAAATGGCTTTAAATCATATCCCACCAAGCTCTAAGATCATCAACTAATCTTCTCTTCATCAAGGTGCAGTCTCTTCTCAATATCCAACATTGTCTTCAAGTATGGGGCATCATCATCAATCTCCATAGGTTCGGAGTCGAACACTATATCTTCTACCAATATGGCCCATAGTTGACTTTCACTTCTACTTCGGGTCTTCGGACCTAAAATCAAAGAGTATCCTGGTTAAGGTTAGGGCCGGGTTTCACACCAACTCTAATATGATCGTTTCTTATCTTATCCATCCTAGTTTTGCCACTAATCCATCTTAGTATCCTCATTTCTACTACACTAAGTTTATCTATATGATTCTTTTTAACAGCCCAACACTCTGCACCATACATCATAGCTGGTCGAACAACGGTCCTATCAAATTTTCTTTAAGCTTTAATGGAATACGCCGATCACATAAGACCCCAGACGCACCTCTCCACTTCATCCACCCTATTTTAATTCTTTGGGAAACCTCATCTTCCAAATCACCACTTTTACTTATGATTGAACCTAGGTACCTAAAACAATCACTCTGAGGAATCTCTTTATCGTCAAGTATCACCACCTCATCATCTGCCCGATCATGACTAAAGTTACAAACTAAATATTCTGTCTTCGATCTACTAAGTTTAAAGCTTTTTGATTCCAAAGCTAATCTCTATGATTCTAGTTTGGTATTAATCCCCACATGGGTCTCATCAATCAACACAATATCATCCGTAAAAAGCATACACCAGGGGACCTCATCTTGAATGTCTTTGGTTAATTCATCCATTACCAGTGCAAATAGATATGGGCTTAAAGTTGACCCTTGATGTAGCCCAACCGTTATCGGGAATTCATTACTTTGTCCCCCCACTGTTCTAACACTAGTCACCGAACTATCATACATATCCTTAACTATATCTATATATTTACTTGCAACACTTCTTTTCTCTAGTACTTGCCAAATTAACGCTCTAGGGACTCTATCATATGCTTTTTCAAGGTCAATAAATACCATATGAAGATCTTTCCTACATTCTCTATACCTTTCCATAAATCTCCTAATTAAGTAAATAGCCTCCGTTGTAGATCTTCCCGGCATAAACCCAAATTGGTTCTCCGTAACTGTAGTTAAGTGTCTCAAATGGGTTTCAATTATTCTCTCCCATAATTTCATCGTATGGCTCATCAATTTAATGCACATGTTAAGTGTAACCGTAATTCCTACGAAAGTGAGTTAGGATTTATTTTGTTGCGTAGTTTTTACCTGCATTTCTATTTTTCTTTAATTTTTGCTTGAGGACAAGCTTAGTCTAAGTGTGAGGGAATCTGATGAGCACATTTATGTGTGAAATCTTAGGGCATAAAGCATGCATTTAATACACTTAGAGTGGAGTTACCTTGGGTTTTATGTTGTTTTTGCAGATTTTAGGCTTTTTTAAGATTTAAGCAAATATTTGGAGTTTTGGGCTTGAAGCATGCTATTTTACACGTCAAGAAGTCCATTCAAATTCTCAAATGCGAAAATGGGCCTGATCTGGAGCATGATGGGCTAGAGATGTGTGATTATGGGCCAACTCCAAAATATTGAAGAAATAAAGAAAGCAAATTTGATCTACGACTGAGATTTTAAAAACTTGTTTGTGAAATTTAAAAGTAACCGCAAGCGCACGATATCGTATAGCTAACGGGTCGATCTCAAGGAGATATGCCACTTATAATTCAACTTCTTAATTGTAATGCGAGAGTGGAATGATTCAATTTTTGTTAACTAATTAATTAAACTAAACGATCCTAATCTATACGTCTAATGCAATCGAATTGAAACGAAAAATAAATTAAACACAATCAATGCATAAATAAAAGACAGGAAAAAAATGCGAACAATAAAAATAAAAAGGAAAAGGGAAGTGATCCGAGTGTCAGCTCTGGATCGAGGGAAGGGGTTATTATGACTTTGACCGTGGACCCTTTATCGTAGCTTACAGTCCACCGATCGGGGGAATGGATATTAAAGAAAAAAAAAACAATGCAAAAAGTAAATAACAAAGCTATAAACAAAGCAATAAAAGGAAAAGGAAGCCTTAACCAAAGAGAGGCACAACTGTAGGCATCTCTGATCAAGGATCCAGGGGAAGGGAGAACAATAAACAGTGCTGAAAGTAAATTGTAGAAAGTAAATTGCAGAAAGTAAATAACATAAAGTAAATAACAGAAAATAAATAACAGAAAGTACATTGCAGAAAGTAAAATGGAAACCTTAACCAAAGAGAGGCACGATTGTAGGCATCTCTGATCAAGGATCCAGGGGAAGGGAGAACATAAATAAATGCTGAAAGTAAATTGCAGAAAGTAAATAACAAAAAGTAACTTGGCAGAAGTAAAATGGAAACCTTAACCAAAGAGAGGCACGACTGTAGGCATCTCTGATCAAGGATCCAAGGGAAGGGAGAACAATAAATAATGCTGAAAGTAAATCCTAAATTAAGAATATGGAGGGGTAGATAGAAGCGGGAATGGAAGGAGGAGAGAAGATTAATAAAGAAGGTTACTTACTTGCGAATTAAACAAACGATTCGAATCTCAACCAACCCTAACAACCAGATCTAGATCTAGAATGATTTAAATCTGAAATTGCTAGACCCAAAGAAAAACGAATCTAAAAACTTGAAACTTGAACTTGAATTGCATTACATAAAAAAAATTAAACCTAAACATTGAATCTAGAAATTTAAATCTCACAAATGCAAGCAAAGAAAATTAGAGAAAACCTAAATAAACTGAAGAGTGAAGAAAGAATGCTTCTACTAAGCTCTAAGACACGTTCTCCTTTGATGGAGTATGCTCTCCTTTTATAGAGTTTACATGAGATATGAAACACGGCTGAATTTGAATAAAACTCAGGGTTTCTATATGACTTAGCCAATTAGGGTTTTGACGTACTAATCGCACCGACTTAGAAACATCAGATGCATAATTCCACCATTGTATTTGAGGTTTAAGTAGTCGTGAAGCTCTCCTCAAAAATCAGCACAATCGGACATCAGATGACCGTTTGATGAAGGGTTTGATCGAAACTGGACAAAGGCATTCAAAAACGGGATTTTTCCTCTTTTTCTTTCTAAGTATAATTCTTTTTCCTCTTTTTATTTCTTTAATTAACTCCAAGATAGGAAATAAGATATTGAGGTATGCAAGGACTCTTTTCCATTTGGACTCTCTCAATAATACCTCTCAGAGATTTGATTTAAAATCTCAGCCGTAGATCAAATTTGCCTTCTTTATCTCTTCAATATTTCGGAGTTGGCCCATAATCACACATCTCTAGCCCATCATGCTCCAGATTAGGCCCATTTTCGCATTTGAGAATTTGAATGGACTTCTTGACGTATAAAATAGCATGATTAAAGCCCAAAACTCCAAATATTTGCTTAAATCTTGAAAAGTCCTAAAATCTGCAAAAACAACATAAAACCCAAGGTAACTCCACTCTAAGTGTATAAAATGCATGCTTTATGCCCTAAGATTTCACACATAAATGTCCTCATCAGATTCCCCCACACTTAGACTAAGCTTGTCCTTAAGCAAAAATTATTGAAAATTCAAATGCAGGTAAGAAACTAGTGCAACAAAATAAATCCTAACTCACTTTCGTAGGAATCACGGTTACACTTAGCATGTGCAACAAGCCTTTAAACCACTAGGTTACCCCTAGAGGACGAGTTTTGTCTCGTGGATGTTTGCAGTGAATGTACATCCAAAATTCCAATTTTAGCTCAAAATATTACAAATTCCAACTCTAACAATTGGTAAGTACTCATACAGGATCAATAGCTATGACAATTTTTCTCACCATTGATTTAAGATCCCCCACACTTGAACTTTATTACCCCATATCGATTCTTGAGACTTAGCATATATCTCAATCAAAGACTCACCTTATATCTTTCAAGTACACCTATCTTTTAAGCAAAACCACTCATAAAGTAAGGGGACCAAGGACTAAGGTTTTGAAGTCTTTTTGATCAAACAATTTTACCAAGGAATTGATGACACTTGTATTTATATCTCTCTTTTCTTTTGAGTAGTGAACTCTACATTACTCCACTACGGTTGGCTTGAATGACATGGTGGAGCAAACACCAGAAACCCAAGTTACTTTGTAGCTTTGCTTTGCATATGCCCACATAGACAGTGATGCGAGAGTTCTTTTCAATAATCTCATTCCTAAGAGTTTCGATCAAGTCACCTCGATTCCTGAGTCTTTGATTTAAAATTCGATTCCTGCATCCATATCCATATGATTTTCAGTTAATGCTATCTTTTCTTCCTCATCGATTCTTTGATATATGGGTATTAGTTGCTTCCACTGTTCTTTTTGCAATACTACTTCACACAGAGACAGAGTTAAAATTTGATGGTTTGAAAATGGGGACAATAACTTGACAATTGGGCTATTAGCACATTGCCTGCAGGAAAGTCAAGAACTAAATTTACGATTGATTTATTGTTGGCACAATGGCTGCAACAAAGTCAAGCACAAGCGTTCAGCGCTGTAGTTTCATCTAATCTATGATGTGTTGGGTCAGAAAGTTCATTGCAGACTTGCTTAGTCACATCTGGCTTTCTCCGTCGTAAGTTCTACTATTCAAGTTCAGTGGAGATGGGTTCATAAAGAAAAAATCACCCGAAAATTCAAGTGTTAATTTCATCATCTTGAGTTTCCATTTTTTTCATTTTACACACACACAAAAAATAAAAATAAAATAAATAAAATAAATAAAAAAAAAAGTGAAGAGAAGAAGAAGAAAGAGTTTTGAGTCCAATTCAATCCATTCTTTTCTTATTAAGAGAAGACTGAGGTTTTTTCAAGAGTAAAGAAATGATTCAAGGCTAAGGGTATTACTATAATTTGACAAAATGATAACTAAGTAATGAGAAAGATTTCAGGGTTATTTTTGGATTTTCAAAAAATATAAAAATGTCAAGTTATTGCTTAACTAAAGGAATTTAACCGTAGGGAGATTAGTAATTGTAGCCAAAGTTAAAGGTTGGATTTGAAAAAAAAGATAGTAATAAGGCTATAATTACAAAGGGCAATATTAATTATCCCCATAAATTATAAATCTCTTCTTCATAGATATTATACATTTAAAATCAACCTAAAAACAAATATTACTCTGCTCACCTCTCATCTCTTGTTTAAAATTAACAAGATTTTATGTTATGTTAAGGCATTATTCATGGCTCTAGCATCCCAAGTCACAAGGCTGTTAAGGTGGACGTCAAAAAATGAATTCATGTAAGTCTCTCTATCCTTCTTAATCACCATCAACCATAGATCCCTGAGCAACTTATTGTCATAATTAGAAGCAAATTTATAAATCTTTGAATGACAATCTCCACCACCATTACATTCGAAGTAGCACAACTTGGTCCAGACCTGATCTTTATCCAAATCATCCTCCAGAACCCATAAGAAAGTAGAACCAAGATTATATGTATTGCGAATGAAGGAAGATTGCGCGAGGTATAATGATCCTTTCCATCCAACTAAGGTGAAGATTCGACCGATTGGTTCATTCCTTGGCAACTTAATTTCCCTGAAAATCTCTCTTGTGATGTCCATTGAGATAACACAATGTTCATTGTAGTGGTGATTGAATGCTACCCAATGCAGTTGCCCTTTTACTGAAGCTGGACAAGTAAATCTTTGTAGTTTACACCCTCTAGGAACACTCAATTCCCTCCATGATGAAGACTCAATGGTTGGTGCTACTGTGAAGACCATACACTTGCATCCATCATTGTCACCCCTTCCAAACCAACCAACAACCTTGTAATTTTGGCTTTTAGGGTCATAAGCCAAACCAGAAGCACCAAACCATTGTGAAGGAGGGATGGGAAGCTTCAAAAATTTCCGGGTGATAGGATTACAAATATAGTAGTCACGATTTTGTCGATCTTCCAGGATTCTTTCTGCATGAACAAGGAGTAGTCCATCACAAGAAGCTTTCAAAGATAAAAAACTATTTTCTTCTAAGCATTTCTTTAAGCACAGCTCGGATTCCTCCTTTGTTTGAGGATCTAAGAATGAAAAATCACCTTTGTTGATCGAACTTCGAGTTAATATACCAGTAACACCTGATGGTTGAGATTTCAATCGATCGAGATGATCACGAACGAAGTGAGGATCAGAAATCATATCACACCAGAGCTTGGATACGCATTTGAATCTAACAAGGGATTTTGCTGGGACTAGAGGAAGTATCTCGCCAAAAATGATTTCCTGAGGAAGAGAAAACATCCTTCTTGAAGTTAGCCAAACAAAACCAGTTTCTTGTTCATGAAGAGAAACATTTGATTCTTTCATTATATATAATGGCTAGAAAGAAGGCATGCTTATTACATGACCATTTCCAATTACGTGCCTTTTGGCTTTTACTTAGTCATGGTTTTCGATTTCTTTTTATAAATGCATTCTAATGGCCGCTGCCTTTATAGACTATATAACCTTTACACGCCAATAGTTATAACTTGTAACTCACGAGAAGTTGTTTCGTCATTGTAAATAAGATTCTCATTTCATGCTGACGACATTCAAATATTGCCAGCCACCTGAAATGGTTTGAAGCATGGCACATAAATTTAACGGTTCAGTTTATTTATCATTTAGATATTATTATTATTATTATTATTATTATTATTATTATTATTATTATTATTATTATTATTATTTTCGAATTGAGCTACGGGTTAGCTTATGCACACATTAACTACAATCTTTGTAGGTAGCTGTTACATATAATTTAATATAAATCAGAGGTTTGTTTGCGAAGAATTCTAACTCTAACCTCCTACGAGGTGTTGATTAATCTTTTGCTTACATGTCAAATTTGAACTTCAATAAAATTTATAAATTTTTTAAAATTTTAAATACATCAGAAAATTTATGTTGATCTTGTAATGTCCATTCCATTCGTCTGTTCCTGTAAAATGAAAATGTGGGCTATATATAATATATGTTAACATTACCTTTTTCCTTTTCATTTTTAAGTTTTTTATTTTTTTTAAATTACATTTTTAAGTTCATAATTCTACTGGATCTATTTTGGAAGGATTTTGGGTGAGAATAATATCCCGAAACTCATTTGGGTCTTTGAGTCTTTGAAAATAACTAAAAGATGTCACATCTTTACTTAATAAATAATTTAATGCATGAGTCACAATGAATTTTCAGCTTCTTAATTCTTTTTTCTTCTATATGAAAATAGAGACCATTCTCACCATACCAATTCTATCTCAAGGTATGTTTTTATTTATAAATTTGAAAAAAGACTATTCATGGTTAATTTTCTATGAGATATACTTATTACTAGTGTTTGGCTAGGACGGATGCACATAGAAATATTTTTCCTCCTCTTCTAATTTCTGGAAATAAATTTGGCAGATTCTCACTTTCTCAAAAATAAAATATTTCTTATGAAGAGCTTTTCATGAGCTTATTGCTCTTGGTAGTTCACTTTTTCATAAGAGGGTGATTCATGTTCCTTTTTGTTTGGTTCATTGTGGGGGTGTTGAAAATACGAGTTATACATTGTTTCATTGTGCACATGTTAGAGAATGTTGGCACTATCCCCTTTGCTCATTGACACTCAAGATTTTAGGGGTAAACACTTACATGACTGGATGGAATTTGTTCAAATCAGATTTAGGGGTTATAAGAATATGTCTCTGATTAATCACCTATGGAGTTTTATGATTTGGTGTATATGAAATTCTATAAATACAAATGTGTATAAAGTGATAGAGGCTTCTCTTGGACATACCATTACAATGTTCTCTTTCTTATTTGCAGATATTCAAAATCATATTTGCGCTACTATCGTTGAAAGAAATTCAGTTAAACAAACTCCACTTGATCCAGCTGAAGGTTGGGAGTATTTCTAGGTCTTTGTCGATGGCTCATAACACATCGAGGAAGGTGGCAGGGGATGTATTCTCTGGGATTCAGTTGGCTCTTTTGTTGCAGATCAATGTAAGTTTGGACTAGGAGGTTCGGCAGCAACTATAGAGTTGGAAGCAATTAGAGATTGTTTATTGCTGGGGAATCTTTGGAGGTTTTAAACCTTCAAGTTAATTATGATTTTTTGGATGCAGTTTTAGTTCGGATCATTCCTCTTCCTTAAATTGGAGGAGTTTTAGTTTAGCTTCAGATATTAAGAGATTGTCCTCTTATTTTCAGCATGTTTATTTTCATTACATACTTAGGAAAAGTAATATGTTTGTGGACTTTATTGCTGAAGGAGCATCTAGGCTCTCTTTGGTTTTATCTTGATGGAATGTGTCACCTTTATTTATCATTTATCTTCTTTGTCATTGACTATGTCCTTGATGCGTCCAAAATCTGCTCAGCCTTGAGATCCTTTAGGATGAACCTGCAAAACAGTGCGTGGTCCAACCTTGGGATTGGTAGGCACCTCCGAAGGCTAAATGAGTTAAGGAACTGATCACAAAGCTCTGGCTAGCTGCAAAGCAGAAATTGAATACGAGTGTAAGGGAAACAAATCAAATATCTCATCTAGGCGTAGGCTACTTGTTTATATAGGTTTTACCCCGATTCTCGATCGTCAGATGCGTTTGTGTTCCTCCTTGGTTGCCGTCCGATTGTAGGGTTTTTACCCTTTTTCTCAGAGGTGGAAGCAGTTTCCTTATGAGACACGATCTCTCCCCCACATCAGTGGTAGTTTTCATGTTAAACACAATTCTCCACTTCTCAGAGTAGTAGTAACCGTTTATGTCCTGAATTCTTCGGTGGTCACGTCTATCCTTGGAACCACAAGGGTTCGGTAATCACTGATGATCGAACCCAACCATGGTCGGGCCGCCTTCGACCGAGGTCTAGGATCGAACCGAAGGTAGACCTGGTTTGCTAATATTTTATCTATAACAATCCCCTAGTTTGTCTGCTTTTAATTAATATAATCTTTTTAACAAAAAAAAAATTTTTAATGCAGACCCATAGTAAAAGTCGATAAAGTATGCGGTTGGATTACAACTTAAAAAAATAAAAAAAGAGAAAAGTTGTAATTTAATACTAATATAGGAAGATATATAAGAGTATATTGTCTTTACCATAGAAGGAAAAGTGTAATATTTTATTTTATTTTTTTATTTAGGTAAATTGAATTTATATTAAGAGAGATCGTGATCAGAAAAAATGACATGAAGAAAAGGAAAATTAAGCGCCCCTTTTGGGTGGAGATATATCGGTGCCGTTGTAAGTGAAAAAAACAACTGCGTTGGAAGGAAAACGGTGGCATTGATGACACCAATAACAACGTTTTGTCGGTGCCGTTGTAAGTTAGAAAACACCTGCATTGGAAGAAAAACGGTGGCGTACATGACACCAATAAGAATGTTTTCTTTGAAATGATGGGCGGAAAAAAGTGAAAACGGTAAATAGTCATGGAATTCTTTGGCGGCCAGCATGGTCAAGTCGCACCAAGCACCAGACTTGAAAAGCTCAAGACGCAATATAGAAGAATTGACTGAGTTAATTAAAAACACTAACAGACATCACAATGTTGTCATTAAAGGGCAAACCCCCCAAATTCAGAGATCCAAAATCGATCAAAGGGTCAAACTCGGACAACGATCGAGCCGCCCTAATTAGGAGCTCAGATCTACTCTATTTGGGCAGGCTGTCCATCCGTTTCCCGTTCCCTAGGTTAGGCTCTAATAAGGATGAAATACGTTGAGCTGGGTTTGACCACAATCGGGTCAAGAAACCCAGCCGGGTCGGTACAGAGTTCAACTCAGTAATTAACATGAGGATAAATGGACTTTACGGTTATGAGGATAAACGTGACTTCGAAGAATTCGGGATATGTGATTGAGTTATAGACGGTAATTTCGATTATACGAAGTGAACGATCTTGTTAAGTAAGAAAAGTAACTGCCATCATTTCCGAAAAAATGGTAAAAACCCTTAGATCAAATGGCCACTGAGAGAAGATGTGAACGAATCCAACGGTCGAGGATGAAAGGTAAATCCTATATAAACTAAAGCCTGACACCCAACAAAGGTATCTGAATCGTTTCCAACCATTACTGTATTCAATTCAAGCCCTGCAACTAATCAGAGCTCTGTGATCTGTTCCATTACTGACTTAGTCTTCGGAGATGGCCACCCTACCGCACGGTTGGGCCACATCTAACCCCATCTTGCAATTTTTCAATTAAGGATCTAGAGACTAATCACATTTTGGACGCATCATTTGGCGCCGTGTGGGAAACGCTTCGAAAAGCCATGGTGGATACAAGATCTGCTACGTTGAGGAATCAACATATTCCTCCTCCTCCCATCTCACCGTTCCGGTCGAGATAGGGTTCAATTGGATGGTACTCGGATTGTACACATCGATCGAGAACTTGTGGATATTAACCAAAAGTTGGGACAACTCATGAGGGGTAGGAGGTTCGATAACATTTACTCAATCATTAGGAAAACCCCATTCATGGATGCCATTGCTAGGTACGAGTTCCCCTATAATTTTAGGCTCCCAACGTTTTCCTCGTTTGACAGATCGGGAGATCCAATTGCCCATATAAGTTACTATCAACAGATCATGGCTATTGTAGGTAATTCTGATGAAATCATGTGTAAAGTGTTCGGGTCATCACTCACAAGGGCAGCAAAGAAGTGGTTCTCGAACTTACCTTTGGGAAGGATTGCTGATTCTGAGGAATTAGCCCAAAAGTTCATCAGTAGGTTCCAAAGTGGGATCCAAACCAAGAAGACTGAGGAGACCCTATTCACAGTTAAGCAATGAAGGAATGAATCCATTCAAGACTACTTGTAGAGGTTCAATAAAGCTCCAATGGAGATTGAGAACTTGGACGAACAAGTAGCCAAAATAGCTATCTTCACAGGCCTTTCCCGAACTGTTGTTATAGGATATGCCAGTCACATATCCTGAACATGTGTAGCGATGTCAGAAATAGACTGAAGTGATAGAGATCCTTGACGCTCGCCAAGGAGAAATGAAGGTCTCTAATAAAGAGTAGAAGGCATTTGAAAAAGGCCAAGGGACTAAGGTGCCAAATAATGATCGAGGAAGAAAAGCACTTTCCCTATCTGAAGTTTGATCGAAGGAGAAAAACCCAACTCAATTTGGATCAGTCTGGCCTTCCAAATCCTTATCTAAAGTTGCTATCATGGCTTGGTTGACTGAGCCAGTCAACCAGTTAGTCGACCATCAGTTTATTAAATACGAAAATTTTAATTTTCTTGATTATTTTAAGCCTACTTATTGGGACCTCGTGAATAGAACCCTACCCTAATCATTTGGACTCCAAAGAACGAGGAGTGAGCTTCCCAAAGCTATCTCTTGGAGTTTGTGAAGAATATTTGTTTCAGTCATTGCATTCCATCTCCATTTGCTTCCTTAAGGTATGATTTCTCTCTTTGATCCTCTATTCTACTCATTCCTCTCCTCTCTCTTGCTATTGAGACCATGGCTAAAGTGTTGCAACCTTGCAAACACTTAGTCATGTGTTTCCCCTTTCAGGTTGCAACACTTTAGCCATGTGTTTCCCCTTTCATTTCCATTAGTTTACTTCCATTATTGCTATGCTATACTACCATTTTGATTATTAGCATTGCATTTCCATGATTCTTTTCAATCCAACTTGCTTTCTTTGATCTAAACTAATATGTATATGTATGCTAGGTCTAATTTGTTATTGGTTTATGATTCTAATCTACTTCTTATCATTCACTTAGCTGATTCCCCATTGTTCATTGGCATTACAACAAATTCTATTTCAATTCTTAATGTTTAGCATATAGAACATAGGGTTTCAATTTGGGTATTCCTAATTGGACCATTAGATTATGATAATACTTGCTAGGTAGTGTTCCTATATTGTTCCTAACAATCCCTCCAAGTTTCGGATCGATTCGAGCCCTCGAAGATCGGTTTCGAGCCAAAATCACTATTCTGCCCTTCATTGTTCATCTTGGTTGACTGAGTCAGTCAACCAGTCAGTCGACCAACTGAGAACAGAAATCTTGTTCTTGCTCGATTTGAACTCCGATTTGATTGTTTACTTCTCTAATGCTGCTCATATGTTGTCTAGGGTTCAAGCACTGAATTGAGGACTATTCTAAGTGACACTTGGTATTATTTTCGATTCGATTAAGGTAAAGACGGTTGTTGTCATAATTACATGATCTATGTGAATCTTGCCGCTATGTTGAAAATGTGGTAGATTTACATTCTTTGAAATATTTTAGACATTTTGTGACTATTGTCTACACTTCATAACAGTAGTACCATGTTATATATCATTTTGGATCACCATGCTTACTTATTTTGATAATGACATATGTGATCAATCGTGTTACATTGTATCTCTTTTTATATGATGAAATGTCAATCATGTATGATATGATGGAATTGAGCATGTGATTGATTAAGTATTATTTAGGATTGGGGAATGTCCTTCCGACATTTCTGTTCTTGGACATCGGAGGTGTGAAACCCAGCCCTATCCTTGACCCGAAAACCCTGTTGTTTGTAGGTCCGACAACCCGAAGTAAGGCAAGAAGTCAGCTTTGGGCCATTTCAGTAGAAAACTTGGTGGCTGGATTGAAATCCATGAGTGTTGATGTCAGTGTTCCATTTATGGAAATTGCATCCTGTTGAAGATCGGATTAGTTGATGGACTTGGAGTGCTCTCTGTATTGATTCGAAGGCATTTCTACCTACTAGGTTAGTCACTTTAGGTGTGTGCAAAACCCCGTTATGTTTGGAGTTGATCTGAGCCTTCAAATCCACTATTTGAACTTGCTGTCCTGATTGGTCGACTCATTGATCGACTAGACCAGTCGACCAATCAATTGACCAATTGGTTATGTTTTGCTAATTAGGTCGTGGCTACTCTATTTTAGTCTAAATCTCAGGATTACTCCACCTCCTCTGCCTCCTAAGCCTCTGGAATGAGTTAGAAC
The DNA here is from genome assembly GCF_041222555.1 of Hakea prostrata. NCBI lineage: Eukaryota > Viridiplantae > Streptophyta > Magnoliopsida > Proteales > Proteaceae > Hakea > Hakea prostrata. The sequence continues at coordinate 151,090 of NW_028291124.1, forward strand.
TCCATTCTAATCAATTTCCTTGCATCATTGGTTGATATCTCGCAAGAACTCAAGTAATCTCCTTCCTCCTGCAACAAAGGTATGTCTACGCTCTCTTTTTCTTCTACATCTCTGAATTTCTTTTCTTTATCTTGTTCTTGATTGAGATCAGGAAGGAGATGCTGCATTCTTGCAACCATCTATTCCATTATCTCATTCTATTCTTTGAGATCTATGATCATCGTCATGATCTTAACCTTAGCCAAATATTTTCTTAAAACCCTAACCCTTGAATGATCTTTCTGGAAACCTTTGGTACCTCCCATGCGAGGAAAACCTCATGGGCAATATTTATGTTAATCTAAACTTGATCATTGAATAATTTTCTTGTTGTTTTGACCAAACAATTTATTCCCTTTCATCCTGTGATCACAACCTTTTCATGAGAGCCATAAAGGTTGAAACCCTAGTTTCTTGGGTCAAATCAAGAACCCATATTTTGATCACGTTAATATCCAATCAATGTGTTTTCTTTACAAGATTTGTAACCTATCATCCTCTACTTCTTTATCCTTGATCATACCATACTTTCTTCATGATCCATGATTAACCTAATTAGGGTAACTTTTTGGTTCCTAATT